>NC_073302.1:193320564-193523064 GCF_027595985.1 Sorex araneus | reverse complement strand
GGGCGGCTCCTGGGGGCCCACCCTCTCCCCACGCACCCCTGCACAGGGCTGCCCCTCAGGGTCAGGCCTCCGCGAACGTTGGGCTTTGGCTGCAGAGACCTCAGGGGGCTGGCACAGGCGGGACCAGGCACAGACCCTCAGGGCGAGAGCTGGGCCCCGCGTGCCCACCTCGCCGCACAGGGAGGCCTGACTTGGGGGGGTCCAGACACACTGACAGGGTCTCCTCCTCCTCCCAGCAGGGGCAGACCCCGTGCCAGCTGACAGGGGCAGAGCTGCGGGGGGCTCCCTGGGCCCTTACAAGGGGGGACGCAGCCCTTATAAGGCCCTTATAAGCGTGGGCCTGGGTCCTTGCAGGGTGGACAGGGCCCGGGCCCGGCCAGTTCAGACAGAGCAGGCCCCGCCGTGCTGAGCGGGCAGAGGCAGCGGGGGAGGTCGGGGCCCGCCATGTGCTTTACGTGCCCGGGAGGTGGGTCCCAGGGCTCAGAGAGGGACAGACCAGGAGGTTCCCATGGGCCCCTCTCGACCCTCATGCAGGGTCCGAGTTGCTTCTGTTCCATTCTGACTGGTTCTGACCCAGCTCTCACTCAGTAAGGACTTGGGTTCCGACTCGGTTCTGACTTAGTTCTGATTGGGTCGTGACTTGGTTCTGACTAAGCTCTGACTCGGTTCTGACTTAGTTCTGACTCGGTTCTGAGGCCAGGGACCATTAATACTCACAGTTATTGAGTAGCAACAACACTCTGAGGCCAGGGAAGCCCCGGGGTACTCACTTACTGAGTAACACTACTCCCTGAGGCCAGGGAAGCATTAATACTCACAGCTATTGAGCAGCAGCAATACTCCCTGAGGCGGGGGGGGGGGGCCCGGGCACTCCCAGAGGCCCTGAGCACCAACCTCACCCCCCCCAGGAGCCTGCTGAGCACTGACGGTGTTGGTCAGCCCGAGCGTCCGAGGGCTGGGGACTCCTGCCGGGCCCCAGCCACCCCCTCCGGCACCTGTGTCCACCTCTCACCCCCGACCTCTGTCCTCGACCGTCTCCAAACAGCACCACCAACCTGGAGGGTCCCAGAGACCCCCCAGCCCGCTCCCTAGGCAGCTGGCCCGGCTCTAACCCTGCCCCGCCCCCGCTGGCCCAGGCCTGGCTGCCCCCCCTGCCCCGCCCTGCCGAGGGCCAGCCACCGGCCCTGGCCGCTGCTTCCCCCCACTCCCCTGGCCCCGGGGCCCTCTGCCCGCCCTCCCTGGGGTGCTCTGAGCGGGACACAGGCCCCGAGCGTAGTGTGACCCGCAGTCCGGCCCTGGCCCAGCCTGCCGAGGGGAGCAAGGCCCGGGTGGGCCCAGCGAGCAGCGAGGGGCTGGAGGCTCCCGGCCGCTCTCGCCAGCCCAGGTCCTGGGCCTTCAGCTTCAATCTCCTCCCGAGAGGCGGCCGGGGAGAAAACCCGTTTAAGGCCCATCCCCCTGCCGCGCGGGGTGACAGCCCGCCCCCCACCGCAGGCGCCATCTGATTTCATTACCGGGTATTGAGACAGTGAAGTCCACTCCTCCGCGGAAACAAGATCAAGCGGCAGCCGGAATCAGAGGGGGCACTGGCCGCTCCCACCCAGCGAGGAGCCAGGCTCGGCCCGACAGAGCAGGGGAGGAACAGAGGGGGGGCGGGCCCTTCCTGGGTGCTGCCGTGGACGTGGATGGGGCTGGACGAGCCCCGGAGCAGAGGCCGCAGGAGCCGGCCAGTGTCCACCAGCCCCACGGGGGCCACCCGGGGGGCCTTCCCGCCCTCCAGTCTCGGCCGGGCCCCAGGGCCTTCACACAGCTCCTCAGCAGAGTGCTCGGACTTCAGCCGGGACGTGGGCTTCGGTTTTCTCCCCTGGACGTGGTGTCCAGCTGTGACGTGCCAGATGGGAGCAAGTAACCGTGCGCAGGCCTGGAGGGGTGTCGGGGCTGCCAGCCCGTGCAGTGCCCGCGAGCAGGCCCAGGAGGGGGCGGAGGGAGCCCGGAGTGCTCGGGCCAGGCTGTCCGCCAGCCTCATGGCCTGGTCAGGATCCGCCAGCCTCCCCGCTGCCGCGAATCCAAGTGGGCTTTGCACCCCCGCCCCGGGAGCCCGCCCAGCCTTGGCCAAGGCGGCCCAGGCCCAGGGGGGGTGTCACCGGGCCCCCCCCCCGCCCAGTTGCTGTGGGCCTCTGGGCTGCAGCCGGGACTTTGCCGTTGCTCCCTCTCTGTACTGAGAGCCGGGTAGGGCCCCTGGGGTCACCGGGGCAGAGAGGACCCCGGGGGGCTCTGTGAGGGGCCGTGGGCAGCCCTGCGCCTGCCCGATGCTGAGCCCCAAAGGGAAAGCAGGCGGGGCCCCGCGACAGGGGCACACAGACCCCACAGGGCTCCCCCCGCCCGCCTGCCCGCCGTCGTGGTCTGGGTTTGGGGGGACCCCGCAGCTCGCCCGCCAGCCTGCCCCGAGGCTCTGCCCGTCCCCAGAGAAACGGAGGCACAGAGTCTTGAAACCAGCAGCTCTGGGAGGAGACGCTGCTGACGGCCAGTGGGGGAACTCCCACGCATGAGGACTGTCCCCTGGACCTGACGACCGGGGCCCGAGGAGCCGGCCGCGAGCAGGGGGACAGTGAAGGCCCCCGGAGCCGGGAGGGTGGAACGGAACTGTCCAACATGGTCACTGATCTGAGAGCCAGGCCGGAACCCTGCCGCGGGCCCTGTGCCGTGACCCCACCCTGCACCCCCAAATGTGAGCCGGCCCCGGGCCCGTCCCTACGCGGCCACTTCCCGGATGCTCGGGGCCAGGGTCCGAAGCCACCAGGGAAACATGTTTGGCCAAGTGCCTGTGGGGTCCGCGTCTCGGGGGCCAGTGAGGGTGAACCCCACCCGCTGGAGCCCCCGACTCACGTCAGCTCAGGCAGCTCCAGCCTGGAGACCCTGGTGGGGGAGTGACAGCACAGTGGGGCCGGAGTGACACGGTGACCCCGTCTCCGGGCCTCCGGGGCCCGGGCCCCCCCACCGCCTCCTTTCTTGTCTCCCTCTGGGGCAGCCACGCCCCCGGGACACTCCGTCTGCCCCGGACAATGGGGCGCAGAGCCCCTCCCTGGAACTGCCCCTCGCTGGGCCTTTCCTGGTGGACGGAAGGAAGCACCCCGGGCCGGCTATGGCTGGCTGGGCCGACAAGACCCCGGCCGCCTGGGCCTGCGGCCCCTCCCAGCGCGGCCCTTTGTGTGCCGGTCTGCGGCCCAGCGGGCAGGGCCTGAGGAAGGCCCTGGAGCAGAACCGCCCGCTGCCCCAGAGACACGGGTGGACGGGCGGGCACAGTGCCCGGCCCCTCCCGCCGGCCTTCCTGCTCACGCCGGAAAGCTTCACTCAGCCGCTGTGCCCGGCAGGTCCAGCCCCGGGGGTCGTGCCGGCCTGGCCGTGCAGCCTCGTGAGTGAGCGTGGGGGCCCGGCCAGCCCAGCACCGGGGGCTGCACGAGACCCCCAGGGCTGTGAAAGCCCCTGCCCGCCCCTGCCTGCACCCAGCCTCCAGACCCTCCACCTCGCCGATCTAAAGAAGGAAACGCAAGTCTCCCCTTCGTGTGATCCTGGTTATGCGGAGACATATGTGCGTGCATACGCACATACGTGCCCACCTCAAGGGCACACACGTGTCTGCACATGTGTATGCATACAGGCAAGGCAGCGGCGCACACACATGTGCACATGCACCAGAGCACACGTGAGCAGAGCCAGGCTGTGGCTGCAGCCTCCCCCCGGTCAGACACCCACGGGCGGCCATGGGGGACGGGGTTCTAGAGAAGGGGCAGAGCCCCCCGGGCCTGCACCCTGCCCTCCCCCGCACGGGCCCTGCCCTCCCCCTGCGAGAGTTTCCCGCCTGCACGGCAGAGCCTGGCAAGCTCCCTGTGGCGTATTCGATATGCCAAAAACAGTCACAGCAAGTCTCACCATGGAGACGTTACTGGTGCCCGCTCGAGCACATCGATGAACAGTGGGACGACAGTGCTCCAGTGCTGCTTTCCTTGGGGGCCACACCCAGTGGTGCTCAGGGCCGCTCCTGTCTCTGTGCTCGGGGAGTGAGCCTGGGTGAGCCGAGTGCGAGGCAGCGCCCTCCACTCTGCACCATCCCAACGTCGCGTTAGGACCTGGGTCCTCAGCCCGGAAGCAGCTGTCACCTCTGCCCGGACCCCTGACCCCCTAAGACGGGGCTGGGGGGCTGGGGGCAGCCCTGCAGCCCCCGACAAGGAAAACAAACTGCAGAGCCTGGGGGGGCGAGAAGGAGCTGGCCTGGCTGGGGTGGGGCCGGGGCCAGCTCGCCGAGGTGTCAGTTCTGGCCACTTCCTGGGGTGGGTCTCGTGGGGTCACCTCGGGCCCCCCTGCTGGGCCCCTTCCCCTCCAGGGACAGGGCAGCCCCCGCAGGCGTCTCTGGCACGGACGAGGGGCTCAGGCCTTTCCCGGAGCCTGTGGCCACTGTCCTGGGGCCCACTGGGCGGGGCAGAGCCTCTCGGGGCGGCCGAGTGGGCCCTGCGAGGGGCGGCTCTGTGCCAGAGGCCAGGGGCCTCCCCGGCGGCGGCGCTGATGGGCGGGTGAGGTGGGCCGTGGTCCCGGCCGCCCTCTCTGGCTGTGGGAGGGGCTGGCGGCCTCTCCCAGCTGAGCCCCCCGCACAGGGACCCCTTTACTCCCCGGGTCCCAGATCCAGTTCTCTGTCTCTGATCTCTGGTGGGGCACAGGCAGGGGGGCGCCGGGGCCCTTCTCAGAGCAGCTGCTCCAAGCCCCCGGCCCTCCGCGGGCAGGAGGGTGTGTAGGGTGGCCCGGCCCTCCGTGGGCAGCGGGCGGGAGGGTGTGTAGGCTGGCCCGGCCCTCCCTCGGGCAGCGGGCAGGAGGAGCCTGTAGGCTGGACGGAGGCTGCCCGGGTGTGACACAGACAGAGCCTCTCTCTGCGGCTTCTCTCCGTCCCCGTCCCTCGGGCCCTGCCTGCTGACGGGGGGAGGGGCTTCTCTGACCCACCCTGCACCTGTCCAGGGGCGCAGAGGAGAGGCCCAGTTCCAGTGCAGTGGACTGGACACGGTCCCGAGAGGGGGCAGGCGCCGGGCAGAGCTGCTGAGTGAATGGGGCCATGGGGCAGGGGCGGGAGAGGCCCGCGAGGATTCAGTCTCCATCGTGATGGAGGGACGGCATGGGCACGAGGTGTGTGTGTGTGTGTGTGTGTGTGTGTGTGTATGTGCGTGTGTGTGCACCCATGTGTGTGCATGTGTGTGTGCGTGTACATGTCTGTGCATGTGTGTGTCCCTGTGTGTCTGTGCGTGAGTGTGCATATGTGTGCATGTGTGTGTGCACCCGTGTGTGCATGTGTGTGCATGTGCGTGTACATGGCAGTGCATGCATGTTTGTTCCTGTGTGTCTATGTGTGCATATGTGTGTGCGTGTGTGTGCATGTGTGTGTGTGCGTGCGTGTACATGTCTGTGCATGTGTGTGTCCCTGTGTGTCTGTGTCTGTGCGTGTGTGTGTGTGTGTGTGTGTGTGTGTGTGTGTGTGTGGCGGGGTGGTCTCAGCCCTTCGGTGCTGGTGACGGAGAGTGACTGTGCTACTCCCTCGTACCCTAAGTGGGGACCGTGATGCAGACAAGGAACCTGGGGGGGGGGGGGCACGCGTCTGCCCTATGGGCCAGCAGCCCTGCAGCGCCCGAGGCCAGCACTCGGCTTCCGGCCTCAGGGCCCGTGTGGACCCCGACCAGCCTCTGCCCGAGGCTCCCCCCATGCCTGGACCAGCCCCCTCCCACCGGCGGGGCCAGAATGGCACCTGGGCACCCCGGGTCCCTGGTCCTGCTGGGGCTGGGGGTTGTCCCCTGCCAGCCTCAGCCCCTGCCCCTGTCCCGGGTGTGTGCCCGTCCCTCCAGCCCTGGGCAGCCTACCAGCCTGTGGCCCACGCGCCTGTCCTGGGCACTGCTGAGGCCTCGGGCAGCCGGCGGTCTGTGCCTTCCCTGGGGCAGGCTCTGGCCGGTGGCTGCCCGGGGGAGGCCGGGCGGGGGGGCGGGGCTGGGCGGGGGGACGGGGCCGGGCGGCTGCGGGCACAGGGCTGTCTCCCGAGGGCGCGTGGCTCGGCACCCGGCAGGACCCGTAGCTGGCCGTGCTCACGGACCTGCTGCCACGGCCTCTGCCCTCGCCCTCCGCCCCGGCCCGTGCCCAGCTGTCCCTGCGGCCGGACCCCGGGCCCTGCTCGGCCCCCGCCCTGTCTGGGGTCCCGGGAGCGGCCGGGTCGTCCCCAGCTCTAGGGAAAGGGGGGGCGTTTTCCTTCCCTGCGTGAGCCCCGGTTTATGGGTCTGTCTGGAAGGGTTTAAAGGTGCTCATTTACCCGCCGGAAAATTCACCATAAACTTTCACGAGCGAAGACTTTCAGCCGGGAACAGTCTCCTCTTGTTGGCGCGGCCGCTCCCTCCTCAGGCCCTCGCCCGCGTCCTCGGGCCGGTGTGCGGGGCCCGGGCTACTCCACAGACCTTCCCCGAAGCTCTGCCTCCGGGCACCCGCACGCCCCCACGCCCAGGGGCAGCCCTTGGAGGGCTCCCGAGCCAGTGCTCGCAGGTCAGCTGGAGCCCTGGCCCCACTGCGGCCCCGCTCTCGGCCGTGGGAGGGGCTGTAGCTGCTCGGGCCTCGCACCCAGTATCCGACGCCGGGCAGGGCCCGTGTCTGCGGCCTGCAGAGCAGCGCCTGGGTCTGTGCAAAGGCCCTGCTGGCCGGGCAGGGGGCTGCCCTCCAGCCCCGCCCAGCTGGCGTGAGGCCTCCCCCAGGTAGGGCGGCAGCCCAGGGCGCCCCGGGGGTCCCCAAGGAGGCGAGCACACCCCAGGGACTCGGGGGCCGGGAGGCCTCGCCCGCTGCCCAGCTGGGCCTCCCCCCTCCTCCCGGAGGCCCTGGGCCGGCCTGTCCCCCAGGGGTCGGATTCTTTCCCCCAGGGCTGCCCCCTTCACTGGAACCGGGAGGGAAAGGAGAAGAGCCCACGACGCCCTCCCGGCTACCCAGGCGGTGTAACACACACAGACACAGGCCCAGGCGCAGGTACACACACGCACAGATGCGCAGGTACACACACACAGATGCACAGACACAGATGCACAGACACAGATGTGCACAGACACACACATGCACACACACACACATAGGCACACACATATGCACACACAGACACACGCTCGCACACAGGCACACACACACAGACACATACACGCACACACAGACACACAAGCACACACAGACACATACTGGTGCACACAGCACACACAGGCACACATACATACATGTCCTATAGGAGACACATGTGGGCCCCTGAACCCTGCTGGGAGTGACCCCTGAGTAGGGAGGCAGGAGAAAGGTCAGACACTATGTGTCCCCAAAAAGGGAAGGAGAGGAGGGAGGGAGGGAAGGAGGGACGGAGGGAGGAAGAGGAGGGAAGGGGTGGGTGGGAGGGGAGGGAGGGAGGGAGGGAGGAAGAGGAGGGAAGGGGTGGGTGGGAGGGGAGGGAGGGAGGGAGGGAGGAAGAGGAGGGAAGGGGTGGGTGGGAGGGGAGGGAGGGAGGGAGGGAGGGAGAGAGGAAGAGGAGGGAAGGGGTGGGTGGGAGGGGAGGGGAGGGGGAGGCAGAGTAGGAGGCGGAGGGCGGGTGGGAGGGAGGCCCAGGCTCTGGCGTCCACTCCCCTGTCCTGTCCTGCTGGGGTCCTCTGTGGCAGGAGGGCCCCGGGAGCAGTGCGGGCCCCCTGCCCACACATAGGCAGCCCATGTGGGGACCAAGGGGCACAGGTGCTTGTCCTGCGGGGCCGGGAACGGGCGCTGCCAGCTGCATCCTCAGTGCCAGGCGGCTCCCGCGACGTCAGGGCCTGGGTACCAGGATTCGAACTCTGGGCACGGCCAGTGCCGGGCTCTCTCCTGGGCCCTCTCTGGGACCCCTGCTTGAGACGACTGTCCAGGGAGGGCTGCCGGCCCCCCCTGCAGGGACGCCGCCTGCTCCCCCCTCAGCAGCCTCTGTGCCCTCCTGGTCAGCCACGGGCCAGCGTCCTGGGCGGTCACTGACCACGCCCGCAGGGCCCTTTCCGGAGGGACTCTGACTTCCCGTTGACCCGAAGGGCTGCCCGGGGGGCCCTGTGGGCGGGAACCAACCCGCACGGCCCCCCCTGAAAGGGCCAGGGGTGACTCGCCCTCCCTGGGGCCTCGCTCCGGCCCCTGGAGCCACACGGCCCGGCTCAGCCCGCGGCCGTGCACGGGCGCCAGCCCCAGCCCCGGCTCCGAGCAGAGTCCCCGGCCACTAAGTGCCCGCTCGGAAGGAGGGTGAGCTCCAATTTCCTCTCACTGTGATTTGAAATCCTGCAATTACGGGGTCTCGCCGCCCCCCGGGGAGGGGGAGTCTTGGCCCCTTGGAGCCCGGCCCTGGGCACAATGCCCGGCTCTGTGTTCGAGCGGGGCTTGCTGGCACGGGCGTGTGGACTTAATGAAAGACTAATAATTCCAGAAATCCAAATTCGAGCACCTTTCTTTTTTTTAAAAAAATTAACCACCCCAGCAGGCCCCACCCCTCGCCCTCCTTTAAAAACGCAGGATTCAATCCCGCGAAGTTCGCAGACTTTTTCTTGGACTTCTTTTAATTTGGCTCTTATGTTATACGTCTCGATCTTGAAACATTTATGTCTCTGGTTTCAGTTAAACTAATAAAGTATTACTCTATTAATAATCGCTGCTCACTTTATTAAGGGCTATAGACATCAAATCCTTTATATTCAGAAGGAAAGCCCCTGGGCTCAGAATCCTTTCAGCAAATAAGTCCTCGAGATATAATTGAGTTTAACATAAGGCCTGATTTAAGGCTGGAATTAAAATGCAGCGTGCGGCCCCGATCTGCAAATCACTCAAGAGCTCCAGGAAGATGGATCTGCCCAGCCGGGCCCGGGGGTGCCCAGAAGCCAGGCTCTGCCGGGGGCCACGTGCGGATTCCCCCGCACTTTACGGGGGGCCGCGTGCGGATTCCCCGGCATCCCCTGGTCGGGACGGGCAGCCAGGAGCAGGCTGGACAGCGCCCCTGGCCAGACCCCGCTGACGTGGGCTCTGCCCTGCCTGGCGCCAGGCTGGGTGCCCCTGGCAGTGCCCGGGTCTCTCTGTCCGGGGAGTGGAGGTGAGCAGATGCCCCGGGCGGGCGGCGACGTGGGCACCGAGGGGAGGGCAGCTGCCGGGGGCAGGGTGGGCACAGCTGTCCCTGCGCTCTCGGGACAGACAGACAGATGGACAGACGGACAGACAACAGACAGACGGACAGACGGACAGATGACAGGCGCAGGCTCCTGCCCCGCCCCCGGGCCCGTTAGGCTGTTTAAAGAGTTGATTGGACCCATGAATTTTTTAAATCTCATTTTCTCCTCTCCCTTTCCTCCCTTCTCAAGTCTGTTTCAGAGGGTTGAGGGGCGGGCGGGTCCTCCCTGAGGCGGCTTCGTCCTGCCGGGCCGAGACCCTCCCCACCAGCCCCCCAGCCGCTGTCCCACGTCCGGCAGGGCCTGCCCCGTGGTGGCTGCCGGCCGCCTGGGCTCTGGCTCTGGTGCTCACTTCCTATCTCGTACCCTTGGCCAGCACCTGCCTTGCCTCATTCTGGGGCTGGTGCCGGTCAGGCTGGGGGTCCCGGCCCCCTGCAAGGGCCACCTCCAACGCTGAGGGACACGGGCCACGCTGCCGTGCTCGTATGGACAAACGCTCAGGGCACGGCTGGGCCCAGGTGCCGTCCACTCTGCGGCCGAGCCCTGTGCGACCCCTTTCCACGTCCCCATTGACCCCGGGCACAGGGCACAGCTGTCCCTGCCCATGGGCTGTGGGGAACGGGGCTCCTCACAGGCCCCAGTGGCCTCAGAAGGACGAGGGGACCCGGTTCTGACCCAGCTGCGTGGACTCTGGGCCGGGGACGGTCCCTGTGTGCCCCCTCAGGCAGCTGCTGCAGAGGGAGGGACGCGAGCACTGTCTCACGCAGACACACCGCCTCGGAGCACTCGGAGATGAGCCCTCTCCCCGCGGGGGCCGGGACCCTGGGTTCCCTCCCGCACCCAGGACGCCTGGAGGAGGTGGCCGAGGGCCACGCCTGTGAGTGCGTCTCTCCCTGTGGGTCCTGCCCAGATGAGAGACAAAGGGGGGTGGACAGGGAGGGGGAGGGGAGCCCCCACAGATGGGCCCCAGCCCCACCCAGTCCTCCCTCGGCCCTGCCCAGGGGCGGCGCCTGCTCTGGGCGGAGGGAGGAGCCGTCGTGTGCTCCCAGCGCTGAGCTCCGTGCTCCCCGTACGTCCTCCCCTTGTACCCTTCCCTCCCCCGGCCTCTGTCTCCCCCGGGTAAGGCCCCGAGGGTGCCCGGCGGGCCTCTGGCAGGGTCGGACCCAGGCCCGTGCCGTGGGGGCGGAGGGGCGTGCATGTCCACTGCTCCTGGCCGTGGTGCTCGGAGCTGAGTTGGGGCCGGGCTCCTTGGTGTGACTCGCCAGGGGCGGCTGTTCCCGGCTCCTTGAGCTCCCAGTTTCCTGCAGCCAAACCCCTTGCCGCCGGTGCTCTGAGACGGCAAAGTGAGCCGGGACCAGCTCGGGAAACTCGACGACTTGCCCACCCCGCCCACGGCTCTCAGGGTGGAACACTGGCCCCGGGTGGCCTCTGAGGGCAGACGGGGAGGAGGGGGCTGGGGGGGGTGGCGGGGGGGTGCAGAGACGGTGGAGGGTGTGCGGGGCGCGGGCAGGGGTCTGGCACGCATGGACAGGAGCCACCTGGACCCAGACTGGAGAGACGGTGTGCGGGGCCGAGGGCAGACGGGACTGGGCGGAGGGTGGGAGGGGTGTGGCGGGGGAGTAGGGCTGAATGAAGGCGTGAGGGAGGCCGGAGAAGGAGCAGGAGCGGCTCCAGCCCGCCGCGGCGTCTGTGCAGAGGATGGGGGTCTCAGCACTGACCACTCTGCAGCCGTCACCCTGGCAGGCTTAGCTGCCGGTGGCCTCAGCCCCGCGGGCCCCTCGCAGGAGCATCTGCCCTGGGCAGCCACCTCCGGGCTCCCACAGGCCCAGCCCGCTGCCCGCTGGGTCCCGCACCCCAGCCCGGGGTCAGGCTCTGCCCAGGGCCGTGGGCCCCGCGCTGCTCCGACACGGAAGGTGCCCCTGCCCCGAGGGCTGCTCCCCCGCGCGGCGGCCCCCGTGGGCCCAGAGCACGGCCGGGTCGGGGACCGCATCTCCTCCATGTCCATCCGTTGGCCCTGGCCCTGCAGGGGAGAGTCGAGGTGGCCACGGGCTCACACTGTCTCTGAGGACGAATTCCACAGACACGGTTCCAGACTGGGGCCCCGGCACCCCTCGACGATGCCGCGTCTGCCTCCAGCTGCTGTTCCACTGGGCCCCGGCCGGTGGCCCCTGCTCTGCGCTCAGGAGGGGCCCGGCCTGTGCCCCCCCAGGGACATGCTTGCCAAGCCCGGCAGAGACTGGGCCGGCAGGAGGCTGCGGGGGGGGGGGGAGTGGGTGGGCCAGAGGAGGCCCCTGGCTCTCATACCCCCGGTGCAAGGGTGCTGCGGCCGCGGGGTGGGGCCACGGTCCCTGAGCCGGGCTGGGCGGGAGGAGGCTCGGGCGGGGAACAATCAGAGCCTCGGAAGTCCCCCCCCACACACCACAGCGAGGCGGGCGGGCAGGCTGCCTGGACAGGGACCCCTCGCCCGGCAGGCACAGGGGAGAGCTGTGGCCCCGTCTCTCGCTGCCCCTGACCCGGGCGGGGGGAGCCCTCAGCAGGAGCACTGGGGGCGCCTGGAGACGGCCCCCGCACGGCCCTGGTTGCTAGGTGCCGGCCAGCCCCCGCGTCCCCTGGGTGCTGAGCCCGGGGCTTTCCCCCTGCACAATGAAAGGCCCTTTCAATGCCCAGCGCCGGCAGGACTCGGAGTGGAAGCGGCGCATTCAGAGGCGCAGTAAATGTCCCCCTCTGTGTCCGGGGGGCGTCGGGCGGCCATTAGGATTCCGCGGGGAGGCGCATACATTAGCCCGGCGCGGGGGCCTTTGTGCTGGGACCAGGACGCCCCGCACAGAGAGGTTAGAGGCTCGGGAGAGTGGGGTCTCCCGCTGGGCGCACAGCCCACTGGATCCGCCCTGTGCTCGGCGCCTGATTAGAATCAGCAGCCGCGAGCCTGCAGGCAGATGCCGGCCCCCAGGGCCCCCCAGGGCCCCCCAGGGCCTCCTCAGAGCCCCCCAGGGGCCCCCCTCAGAGCCCCCTCAAAGCCCCCTCAGAGCCCCCCAGGGCCCCCTCAGAGCCCGCCAGAGCCCGCTCGCGCATCCCCACCACAGGCACAACCCGGGGCCAGGGGCCGCGGCTCGGGCCCTCTGCAGGGGCAGCCCCGCTCCCGGGCCCTCGCCCTCTGCCCACGCCCAGACCTCGCAGACCCTGGGCACACGGCGGGGTCCCTGGGGCGGGGGGTCTTAGGTGGGCTCCCGGGGGACCTGACCCCTCAGGGTCACGGGACTGACTCCGCCCGTCCCGGAGGAGCAGGCGGGCAGCGGGACGGGGCGGCCGCGTGGCGGTTTCCAAACTGTCGTGGCCGATCCTGGCTCTAGCTGCTACCTCCACTGGGTGGCCGAGGTGTGCCCAGAAGGGACTCCCTGCCCATGGGAGCTGTCGCCCCCTGCGACACGGCCCTCAGGGCGGGAGGCAGTCCAGACTCCAGGGCAAAGGAGCTGTCCTGTCATGGAGAGAGAGAGAGAGAGAGAGAGAGAGAGAGAGAGAGAGAGAGAGAGAGAGAGAGAGAGAGAGAGAGAGAGAGAGAGAGAGAGAGAGAGAGAGGGGGAGGGAGGGAAAGAGGAAAGGAGAGAGGGAGGGAGGGAGAGAGAGAGGGAGAGAGGGAGAGAGGGAGAGAGAGATGGAGAGAGGGAGAGAGGGAGAGAGAGATGGAGAGAGGGAGAGAGGGAGGGGAGGGAGGAAAGAGGAAGGGAGAGAGGGAGGGAGGGAGGGAGAGAGAGGGAAGGAGAGAGGGAGGGAGGGTAGGGAGGGTGAGAGAGGGGAGAGAGGGGAGAGAGGGAGGGAGAGAGGGAGAGAGAGAGGGAGGGAGGGGAGGAAGATGGAGAGAAAGGGAGGGAGAGAGAGAGGGAGAGTGAGAGCTTGCCCGGAGACACTCAGACGGCCTTAGGGATGGGGCGAGTCAGGTTGGCTGGGGGGACGGAGACCAAGTTCCTCGGAGCACTGACGGGGAGGACCCTGGAGCCACGGGCGGTGCTCCCTGGAGTCAGTCCCATCTCTGACTCCTGGAGGACACGGCCCCACACCCGCTCGGTGGTGCTCCCTGGAGGAGGAGCTCCTGCTCCTATGATGCTCCCCAGAGCACATGTCCTGTAGCCCCCTCCGCTCCTGGAGGAGCCTGCAGTGCTCCCTGCTGGGGGCGACTGTGATGTCCGGACACAGAGGTTCCCGGCCCCTGCGCGCCCCGGTCTCCTGCCGAGGGTGGGGGCGTCCAGGCGCCGGCCTGGGGGAAGGGCTGAGCCCCTGGAGCCACGGTCTCACAGAGCTGCGGCCTGTGCGGGGACGGCCCGCCACAGCCCCGGGTGGGAGGAGGCGGAGCCGGGAGCACCAGCAATGTGCCTAGGAGTGGCTGTCCCTCACCCCGACCCTGCCCCAGGCCCCCAGCCCCACTCCTGCTCCCCGAACTCACTGGCCCCGTCGGCCCAGCTGCAGCCGCGGTGCTGGGACCCGGTTCTCCGGGTCATGGCGGGAGGGCACCGGTTTCTCCTGCGCGGGAGCCCCTGCTCAGGCCGACCCGCCTCTCGCCCAGCCGGACTCGGACCAGCCCTGCGGCTCTGGGCACGGGGCTTCTCCCGGCCTCAGGCTCAGCGCGCGTCCTCACCCGGTCTCTGTTAGAGCCCCCAGCGCAGGCTCGGGGGTGAGGGGGTTCGGAGAGAACCTTCCAGACCGCGCAGGCGGGCCCGTGGTGCCTCCTTCCCCAGCCATGTTCGCGCCTCTCCGTGACTCGAGATGCCGCTTTCTCGGAGACGTGACCCAGCGTGGCGGGCGCCGGAGCCCCGTGTCCTGCTGCTGTAGGGGGGGGCGCGAGCTGCCTCTGCCTGCCGGGAGGGACACGCCAGCCCCTCGGGCCGCAGTTCGAGAGCTCTGCAAGCCTCACTGGTCTCTGGGGCTGTGCAGTGTTCACGGTGACGCCGCTCGCGGAAGCTTCCAGAACAGGTGCTCGCCCTTGGACTTCCAGTGACACGCAGGCCGTCACGAGAAAGGGCAGAACGAAGTGACGTTTCCCGGCCCGGGAAGCGCGGGGGCTCGGCGGGCCCCTGTGGGGCTGGACGGTCTAAGGAGAGGAGGAGCGGGGCCGGGGGCTGGTGGCATTTCATGTCTCTGCCTCACCTTCCCCCGCTGCTCCTCCCCTGGCACGAGGGTGTAGGTGTGACTGTGTTTGTGTGGCTGTGCGGCTTTTGTGTGTCTGAGTGTCTGAGGACAGTGTACTGAGTGTGTATGTGTGAGTCGGGGTATACAGTGCTGGTGTGAGCTGTGCTGAGTGTGTCTGTGTGTGAGCATGTTTATCTGTGGCTTGATTACTGTGTGTATTCAGTCTGTTTGCAAGAGTGCACGAGTGTTGGTGTGACTGTGTGTTGGGCGTGTGTGTGTTTGTGTGGGTGTATACTGAGCCTGTCTGCAAGAGTGCATGAGCGTTAGTGTGAGTGTGTGTTGGGTGTGTGTGTTTGTGTGAGTGTATACTGAGCCCGTCTGCAAGAGTGCATGAGTGTTGGTGTGACTGTATTTTGGGTGTGTGTGTGTTTGTGTGAGTGTATACTGAGCCCGTCTGCAAGAGTGCACGAGTGTTGGTTTGAGTGTGTGTTGGGTGTGTGTGTGTTTGTGTGAGTGTATACTGAGCCCGTCTGCAAGAGTGCACAAGTGTTGGTGTGAGTGTGTGTTGGGTGTGTGTGTGTTTGTGTGAGTGTATACTGAGCCCGTCTGCAAGAGTGCACGAGTGTTGGTGTGAGTGTGTGTTGGGTGTGTGTGTGTGTGTGTGAGTGTATACTGAGCCCGTCTGCAAGAGTGCACGAGTGTTGAGTGCATACATGAGTGTGAGTGTGAGTGTATGTTGAGTGTGACTCTGCAGGAGAGTGTGAGTGTTGGGGTGTGTGGGAGATGTCACGTGAGTGCGTAAGTTAATGTGTGTTGGTGTGAGTGTGGCAAATAGGTCATGTGAGTTCGTGAGTCATGTCTGTTGCATGTGTTCACATGTCCATGTCACTTTCAGTTGACCTGATGGACATCACCAGTGGCCACCCCAGGTTACCCTGAGGACTTGAGCTGACTGTTTAGGAGGCTTCAGCCTGTTCCGGAACATTCTGACACAGTGACCACTCAGCCTCGTCTTGCGGGACTCCATGGAAGGTTACGGCCTTATTCTGGCTCTTCTTGCGGGACCCGCCCGTGCTCGGGGGCGCTGGCCAACTGGCTCCCGGGGTGACAGGAAGTCCAGATGTGTCTTCCGGCTGCAGCCGTGGTTACCGTGGTTACCGCTCGCTCGCCTTCTCCCAACACTTTTAGACGCTTCCCTCCGTGCAAACGCCCTAACTTTCTCATCTCGCTCTCACATTAGGGCTGGCAATTCCATCCCGCGTTTGGCCGGGAGCCCCTAAATCGGATAGAAGCCCCACGCTTCAATCTAGCGGCCGCCTCTGATGGGCTCGGCCCGGCAGGAAACCGGGGGGGTCCCGGCCCCCTGCGGCCCTCGCCACTGCAAACCGTGTTGTCTGTTGCTCAGCGCCTGTAACTGTATTTCCAACCGAGATTACACAGATATTCCTGTCCAGCCACATGTCCTGCAGGGCTGTTCTGTGGTCTTCCGATCAGTAAAAATGTAATAACATTTTCACATAGTCAATATTTAATTCTGTAAATGCAACTGGTAGTTGTAATCTAGGTTATTAACCACCCGCTGATTTATGGCAGGGGGCAGGCCGTGGCGGGCTGAGTGGTGGAAGGTCCTCTGGTGACAATAAAAAGGTTATAAATTTCATAGCTCTGCCTGAGAAATGTATTTAGATCCTATATTAAGAATAGCTTTTTATAAATTTTAATGATCCGTGTTATTAATGGGGCTGTCACCGTCCTTGCTCCGTGAGGCTCCAGTCTTGTGCTTTTTCTCCTACTTTTCCATCAGCTGAAGGTCTTGGGAGGGAAAAAGAGCTCTTAGGAGCCGTTTGCCAAAAAGGGCCCGGAGAGGCACAAGCCCGTCATTGTCTGTGCCCGGCCTGCACGCGGCTGTTTGCGTGAAGTTTCACGGCCAGGGCCAAGGTGGGCGTGTCTGAACAGGCCCGTCTCCCTGGCGTGTCCCCGGCCGGGCAGCACGCCTGGGTCACACAGCCGGCGGGGCCCGTCCTCACCGCCGTGACATGCGTGGGCTGCGGGTCACCCGACCCTGTCCCTCCCCGCCCTGTGGACAGCCCCTGTGCCTGGCGCAGAGAGGGGCGCAGGAGTGCGGGGGCGGGTGGAGGGCAGGCCGAGGGGGGCACGGCCTCGCCCACTGCTGAGACGCGTCTCTGAGCCCTGGCCTGCACCAGGAGCCGCATCCTTGCGTCGGCCACGTCCCGGGCGCACGCGGACGGCCTGGCTGGGAGGGGTGAGGCTTCCCCGGAGACGAGAGGCGTAGGAAAGGTCCCAACCTCACCCTGGTCCGAACAGGTTTGAAGGGGCGTCTTCTTGGCCTCTTCGAGGGCACGCCCTGAGGGAGGGGTGTGGCCTCTCGGGAGACGAGCCTCCGGGGCCCTGGGAGCCAGGGTTGGGTGTCTCCCTGCAGCAGGAGCTGACCCGGACGGGGGGCCTGGCTCTCCCCTCACAGACGCGCACGGGGCACTCCGGGACTGTGGGTGCGGACGATGGGTCCAGGGCCGGGCCCGGGCTCTGCACGCGGCAGTGCGTGGCCGTGAGGCTCTGCCGTGCGGCCGGGTACCGGGACTGCCCGCTCGGCCCAGGCCCGTCCCACAGAACCAGGGGATCTGCACCCCTGGGCACCAGCTTCGGACCCTCCCTCCTGGGGGTTGGCCGGGTACTGGCAGGACTGGCCCCGAGGCCTGCTGAGCACTGTTTGGGAGCACCCCTGCCTGCAGACACAGCTGAGAAGGAAGAAGCAACGGAGATGGGCTGCACGATGCTGCCACGGCCACGCGCGCTCGGCCCGGCCAGACTTGCCTGAGCACCACCCCTGCTGCGCCCACCGGGCTGTGTCGGGGAGGGTCACACCCAGCCTCTCCTCTCCGCCGTGACCCCCGCGGGGGGAGGGGTAAGGAGCCGGGGGGCCCCCGGGCTCTGCCGGGAGCAGCTGCAGAGGCCCTCGGGGGACCCAGAGGGAGCAAGGCCGGCCCGCGGCCTCAGAGCAGGCTCGGGCGCTCGCTCGGCAGGGGTGAGTCAGTCTGGCACGGAGGGCAGGTGGTGGGGAGGGAGGGGAGAGGCCCAGGGGTCGTGGCCGCCGGGCCAGGGGTGCTGGACTCCGTGGCAGGGCTCAGGGCTCACGCTTCCCTCTTCCCTCTGTGCTGGGGTCACTCCGGGCTGGGGAGGTGGGAGAGCCGCAGCGATGAATGCCCGACCCCCCCGGGTGACACCACACGGCTGCCCCCGGCTCCGCGTCCTCGGCAAGGTCCCCGCAGCCATGGCTCCGCCCTCACTGGCACACGAGGGGAGCGTCCCCTCGCCGGCTTCCTGGAGGCACCAGCCAGTGGCCAGTGGCCAGTGGTCAGTGGCCAGTGGCCTCCTGCAGGCTCAGCCTTCGCCACACGCCTGACCCTGGAGCGTGCCCAGGGATGCAAGGGCTCCTGAGTGGCCAGTCTCACAGACGGGCCCGTGCCCTGAACAACCTGCCCCACCTCCCCCCGTCACGGGAGGGCCAGGAAACAGCCGTGTCTGCCCCTCGGACCCGCCCTCAGAGCCTGGCCGTGCTGAGACGCTGCGGCTGTGTTTCCTTCCCCGATCTTTAGGGAGCTTTCCTCTGTGACGAGCCTGTCAGCCCCGAGGGACGACGGGGTCAAGGCGCCCACCCGCCCGCACGCAGTCAGACCTGTCTGACCCCGGCACCGCCAGGAGTGACCCCTGGGCACAGAGGGGAGGACCCGAGAGCCTGCCGGAGTGGACAAGCCCAGGCAGGGTGACACGGGCCCATGCCGGGGAGGGGACACTTGGCCACACAGCAGCACTGGACGGGGAGGGCCAGGGCACGGCTGGACGCGGGCCAGCACCCCGACCAGAGCAGAGCAGGCGTCCCCTCGGTGTCCGTCTGATGGGGGCCGACTCACGCCTACACAGCAGTCAGACAAAGGGTCACTCTGGCGGCTGCACACAGACTGGCTTGTTTCCGTGATGCTTCCAGCCCCGGAGACTAATTACCCAGTAAAGCACCCGGCGCCTCTCCTCAGCCGGGCAGGGCTCCCTCACCTGAGACCCAGCGCCATGGCCGCCCGGGGTCCTGCCAGGACCTGGGCAGTGCTGGGCTGCCCAGGATTCTGTCCTACTGACCCGCTTGGCAGGCGTTTCCTCATGTGAGCAGCCTGGGAAACGGGGGCCAGGGGTCCCCAGAAACCTCACTGGTGGGAGAAGGGTCTGGGAGACTAAGAACAGGAGAGCAGGGGCCAGAGAGACGGGAGAGCGGGAGAACGCCCACCCTGAGACAGACAGGAGGGACTCCTGAGCACTGCTGGGTGTGGTCCAGAAGCAAAAGAAAAGGAGAAGAGGAGGGGAGGGGAGGGCAGAGGAAGGGAGGGGATGGGGGGAGAGGGGAGGGGAAGGGAGGGAAAGGGAGAGGAGGAGAGGGGAGGGGAGAGGGCAGGGTAGCAACTCTGACTGTGCGCAAAGCTGCCGCCGTGACTCCGCGGGGCCCACACAGGTGTGACTGTCCCGTGAACATGGGCAGGAAACCGGGTCTCACCTGATTGCAACACGGCTTCGTATCTCAGACATGCTTCTTAACACTTTAACTCTAAGTTTCTTAAAACTTGGAGTTTTCCAGGAAGGGCGTGGGCTAGAAAATGATAAATATTTTAAGGAGAAAAGGTGGCTTTTAAAATACTTCCTAAAACGTGCAGATGGAGGCGGGGCTCTAGCCCGGCAGGTGGGAAGGCACCTGCCCCGCGTGCAGTCGGCCCCTTATGGCCCCTGGTACCGCAGGCGGGCCCCGAGCACAGAGTCGAGAGGAAGCTGAGCCCGGCTGGGTCTGGCCCGCATCTCGCCCCAGCGTCTCGGGGAGGAGGGGCCTGGGTTCGGTGCAGCAGGGCAGGTCTCTGACGAGGGGCTCCTGTGCGGGGCCGCAGGGCTGCTGGGCAGTGCTGGGCCCCGGAGCCGGGTGGTCTCGGCCCTGGGATAAACAGAGGAGCTCGGACACCAGCTGTGGGGCAGAGACTCGGGCAGCGTGGGGACTCGGGCGAGGGGACAGGGAGCACTGCCCCGCCGGGCACGTGGGCGGGGGTGGGCTGGCGGGAGGGGAGGAGCCTCGGCAGGGGGGCCACGTGGGCTCTCCAGGAGCCAGACGTCCTCACAAACACAGGACGGATGGGTTCCCTTTGGACACGCCCCCTGGTGACCGGGCTCTGTGGGCAGCAGGGTGGGCGTCTGCGGTGGTGTGCCCTGCGTGCCAGACCCCGGGGCCGAGCCCACCTGCCTTGGGTCTGCTGTCACCTCCAGGCCATGGTGACGGCCCTGCGCTCCCCTCCCCCCACTCCGCCCACCTGGGTCCCGGTGCCCCGAGCCGCAGCGCCCGGAGCCCCTGAGCACCCTCGGCGCTGAGTGTCTCCCGGTGTGTCCAGATTGACTCCTCTTTGTCTTTGTTTTCTTGGCTGGGGGCACACGCCTGGCGGTGCTCAGGGCTCTGCACGCGGGGGTCCCTCCTGGCGGGCATCGGGGGCCGCGTGGGGTGCCGGCCTCTGAGCTGGGCCAGTGCTGTGCCACCTCGGTGCCTCCCCGCCCGCACCACGGCTCCTGCCGCGGGCACCGGCCTCCCGGCCTGGCGCTGCCAGCTGAGCACCCGCCGTTCTGGGGGGCTGTGTTTGGGGCTCGGGAAGGGATAAGAAGGGAAGCGGGTGGGGGCTGGCACGGAGGCTCCCTCTAACTCTGCAGAAGAATCCCCACAGTGCTCGGCGGGACGGCCTTCCCGCCCAGGGCGATGGCAGGTCTCCCCCCTCGACGCAGGCTGTCCCGGGCTCACCTGGGTGTTTGGGTTCGCGTTCCCCTGGCTATGGGCCACGGCGGGCCCTCTCCTGTGCCCACTGCCCACCCTGCACCTCTCTGGGGAGTGTGTGTTCGGCCCCTCTCCCCGGATCGTGGTGGAGGAGAAAAGCAACGTTCCTGGGAGTCTGGCACGGAGAAGGGCCCTGCGGCAGCCGGTGACAGTCCTGTCCCCGTCTGTCTCTCGAGTGCTCTCCGCATGCTGAGTCCAGCGCCAGGCCAGAGGCGCGCAGGGTGCGGGGGCCTGTGGGAGATGAGTGTGCGACCGACCACCGAGGGGGCCGCGGGCGGAGGGGCGGCTGGTCTGTTGGGCGGGGCTGTCCTGCTGGCTGGAGAGGGACACGGGAGCAGGGGGTCCTGCCCGCCACGTGCCTGTGCTCTGTGAGTGTGTGTTTGTTCACTGTGTGCACGAAGGTTTCCTTCGGGTTAGAAAAACAAATACGTGTGCGCTGGGGAAATGGAAGCACCAGAAGTTTAAAGACGGTGGGCGAAGGTCTTCCCTGGGCGAAGGTCTTCCCAGGGAACACAGGCTGAGCGTCTAGAAGCATCGAACTCAGAAGGACACCGGGGCCGGGGCTGGGGACAGAGCACTGTACATCGAAAACCAATGCTGAGCAACTGCGGTGCTTGACTAGAACAAAATTTTAAAAACGGTGAAAAAAATACCCCCCGCCCTCCCATCAATAATTGAGAGAAAAGGAAAGAAAAACTTGATTCACGTTGACCGAGCGGCCACTGGCCGCTCACTTGTCTCAGAGAGAGGCCCGTGTGCCCTCGTGCCGGGCAGGGGGCGCTGGCAGCCGAGCTGGGCCCCCAGCCCCCCACCCCCGCTTCCTGCTGAGCTCCCAAGCCAGGCTGTGAGGGCGAAACTCCCGGAGCCCCTCCCCCCCTCCCTGCTGGAGCCTGCGGTCAGCCCTGTGCAGTGGGGCCCGGCAGTGCTGGGGGCTCCCTCCCCCCACGTGCTCCTGCTCCCACGGCTCCTGGAGCCCGGGGCAGCCCCGAGACCCCACCCGGCACACCCGGACTCTCTCCTGCCCCAGCAACGACCACAAGCACGGCCCAGGCCCCCGTCCTCGGCAGCCCCTGGTGCATCTCCTCCCTGCCACGTGAGACCGTTTATCTCCCCAGCAGAAAATAAATCCCTCCTCAGGCAGAGCCTCGGCACCCCCGGGAAGCCGTGGGGGTTCCCCAGATGGGCGGCACCGTCCGGGTGCGAGCAGCCTCCGCCACTAAGCGCCCCCTAAATATTTCCCGATTCAATCTCATCTCCTGGCAAATACATATGCAAGACGAGACGAGTTATCTGCAGGGCCGTGAGCACAGGCCTCGGCCTGGAGAACAACTGCAGAGAAAAATGAAAACAAACACGGCGCGGGCCGGCCCTGGCCGCGGCCTTGAGCTCAGGCAGGGGCAACCTGGCCGCGCCGTCTCCGCGGGGACACGTCTCTGGAGGTCAGAGGGGCTCCGGGGGAGTGATAGTATCTCCCAGCTGGCTGGAAGTTTGGAGCCACGCCGTCCCGCGCTGGCCCCTCGGCTGCTGAGTGACTGTCCCGAGGGCCGCCCACGAGAGCCCCCGAGACTCAGGCGCCCACCTGGCCCCGGGTCCCGCCCGCCACGACGGGGAGAGCCCGCCTAGGTCTCCGCCAAGTGGCAGCCCCTCTTTGCTCCTCAGGCCGCCGCTCACCCCTCTGGGCCAGGCCGGGGGAGTCGGGGTCCCCGGCACCTGCTCCTTCAGGAGCGAGAGGCCAGAGGGTCCCGGCGGGGGCTGGGTGATGCTCTCGGCGTCCTGAGGAACGTGGGCAAGAGGCAACAGGCTCCCCTGGGGTCAGAGCCTTGGCTCTCAGAGGTCACGGCCAAGCCCCACCCGCCAGTCTTGCCCTCTGGGCCCGCCTGGGTGATGGCGTCTCGGGCTGCGGCCTCTCCTCACCTCTCCTCTGCATGGCCCTACCCTCCCTCCAGCCCTGCTGCCCCTCTCCCTTGCCTCCCCCTCCCTGCACCCCCCTCCCTCCAGCCCTGCTGCCCCTCTCCCTTGCCTCCCTCTCCCCGCACCCCCTCCCTCCAGCCCTGTTGCCCCTCTCCCTTGCCTCCCTCTCCCTGCACCCCCCTCCCTCCAGCCCTGTTGCCCCTCTCCCTTACCTCCCTCTCCCTGCACCCCCCTCCCTCCAGCCCTGCTGCCCCTCTCCCTTGCCTCCCTCTCCCTGCACCCCCTCCCTCCAGCCCTGTTGCCCCTCTCCCTTGCCTCCCTCTCCCTGCACCGCCCCCTCCCTCCAGCCCTGCTGCCCCTCTCCCTGCACCTCCCTCTCCCTACACCCCCCCTCCCTCCAGCCCTGCTGCCCCTCTCCCTTGCCTCCCTCTCCCTGCACCCCCTCCCTCCAGCCCTGTTGCCCCCTCCCTTGCCTCCCTCTCCCTGCAACCCCCTCCCTCCAGCCCTGTTGCCCCTCTCCCTTGCCTCCCTCTCCCTGCACCCCCCCCCTCCAGCCCTGTTGCCCCTCTCCCTTGCCTCCCTCTCCCTGCACCCCCTCCCTCCAGCCCTGCTGCCCCTCTCCCTGCACCTCCCTCTCCCTGCACCCCCTCCCTCCAGCCCTGTTGCCCCTCTCCCTTGCCTCCCTCTCCCTGCACCGCCCCTCCCTCCAGCCCTGCTGCTCCTCTCCCTGCACCTCCCTCTCCCTGCACCCCCCTCCCTCCAGCCCTGTTGCCCCTCTCCCTTGCCTCCCTCTCCCTGCACCCCCTCCCTCCAGCCCTGCTGCCCCTCTCCCTGCACCTCCCTCTCCCTGCAACCCCCCCTCCCTCCAGCCCTGCTGCCCCTCTCCCTTGCCTCCCCCTCCCTGCACCCCCCTCCCTCCAGCCCTGCTGCCCCTCTCCCTTGCCTCCTCCTCCCTGCACCGCCCCCTCCCTCCAGCCCTGCTGCCCCTCTCCCTTGCCTCCCTCTCCCTGCACCTCCCTCCCTCCAGCCCTGTTGCCCCTCTCCCTTGCCTCCCTCTCCCTGCACCCCCCCTCCCTCCAGCCCTGCTGCCCCTCTCACTTGCCTCCCTCTCCCTGTACCCCCTCCCTCCAGCCCTGCTGCCCCTCTCCCTGCACCTCCCCCTCCCTGCACCGCCCCCTCCCTCCAGCCCTCCTCTGCCCGAGTCTTCGTCTGCAGCATGATGGGCCGGGCCGGGCCAGCGTGGTTCCGGGGGATGCCACTGAAGTGTCTTGCTCAGGTGGTGCCCGTCCCAGCGGCCGCTGGGGGAGTGTGTGAGTGTGACTGAGCCGGGTGCAGCGGTGCTGGGGCCACTGTCCCTGAGCAGGCCGGGGCACGAGCTCCCCCCGGAGACCTGCGCACAGTGATTAGGCCAACTCGAGGTTTTGTCTGTTTGCTTGTGCTCCTGGTCAGGCCTGGCAGTGCTCAGGGCTTACTCCCTGCTGTGTGCGTCAGGGATCACTCCTGGGGGGCTCAGGGGACGCTCTGAGACCCCTGAGTCACCACACGCAAGGCAAACACTTACCCACAGCACAAGTGCTCTGCCCCTGGGCCAAGAATCTTGGAGTTTTTAAAAAATTTTTTAAATTTTAAAATTTTTATTTTTTATTGAAGCACCACGAGACGCAGTTATAAAGCTTTCATGCTTGAGTCTCAGCCACACAGTCATCGAACACCCACCCCCTCACCAGTGCAAACTTTGCACCACCAGTGTCCCCGGTACCCCTCCCCTTCATCCCAGTCCTCACCCTGCCTCTGTGGCAGACAATTGCTCGGCTGCTCTTTACTTTTGGGCATTATATTTTGCACGAGTTTCCCACTCCCACTCAAGCCTGCCTTCCAGGGAGGATGCCAGATCATTTATTTTCCATTGCTCATTTTGTGTATCACGAAAGGTCATGTGACTGCTTTCGCGGCTGCACGCTTCTGAAATTCTAAGGTCATAAATGGTTGGGTTCCGGAAACATCTCTGTGGGGAGCTACTCCATTTTGGGATTCAGTTGGGAGTTGAATTGGATTCTGTTGGGCTGTTGGTGGTTGTGGGTGTGACTCCCGGCATCAGGGGTGGACGCGCGGCCGGCCTGAGACTGCCTGGATCCACCATGCGGCCTGGAGACTTAGCCCTGAACCCGCACGCCTGGGCCTTGCTTGTGGAAGCTCTTGGTCACCGGGAGTCCACTGGAGAGGGCGGGGAGACTGCACCTGCTCCCTCGGGGTGCCCCAGTGAGATCGGCTCAGTGTGGGGCCCGGAGAGATCTCTGGTGCTGGGTGCTAGCTGGACTCATCGCTGCTGTGTGCAGTCCAAGATCTGTGATTCATTTTCCACTGCAAAGGTATTAGGAAACCGAGGCCAGGCTTCCCGAGAGGCAGAGATGGTCAGCCAGCAAAGCCTGGGCTCACGCGGTGGGTGGACTCGGTCATAGGGGCCCTCGGCCTCAGCCCTTTGTGCCCCTCAGCTGCCGTGAGGGTACAGTGCTCCATCGGCTCTGGGTATAGTGCTCCGCCGGCTGTGTGGGCACCGTATCTCCTTCCAAGTCTGGGGTCCACGCTGCCAGTGGACACTCTCACTCGGGTCACCCTCCCACGCCTGAGCTCCAAGGGCCTCACTTGCCTGAAGTCACACCTGGGGAGGAAGCAGCTGGGCTCAGACCCTGCCCGTGCGCCCAGGACCATTCCTGGAGTCTCTGGCCCACAGCCCGGTGCCCACCGCACAGGCGACTGGCCTCTCAGCATGGCCAGCCCCTGCCCAGGCTCTGGGGCCGTTGCACTTGCCTTTAGCCCCTGCCCCAGGCCCACCCGCGTGAACCCCGGACACACACTCTGTTTTCTCTGCTGACGCCCCCGATCCCCACAGGAAGGTGCCAGGACAGCCTGGGGTGCTGCCCCCCGGGGCTCCGTGGGGGGACCAGGACCCCAGCCCCGCCCTCTGCCCCACACTGCCCTGCCCCTCTCTCCAGGACAGACGCCCCTTCTCGGGACAGACAGACGCCCCTTCTCGAGACAGACGCCCCTTCTCGGCACAGACGCCCCTTTCCCCATCCCCTTCTCCTTCTGGCAACTCCTGGTTCTGAGACCCCCGAATACGACCCCCTAGGACGGGAGCTAGGAGTGCGAGGCTCTGTTCACACTCAAAGGTCTTCCCGATATTTCTGAAGTGGGCTGACGTGCCCCGTGCTCCGGCCGGGGGCAGGGTGGTGGGCGCAGGGGCTCCGTCTCGGCCGTGTCTTCCCGAGAGGGCTCTGGTGGGCGATTAGCAGAGCACGTGTGAGCATGACGGGTGCGTCACCGTGCCGGGACCTGAGCGTCTGTCTCCTGGCGGCTTCACGCCCTGCCCTCCCCACAGGCCGCCGAGGCTGCGGGCGTTGGTCTGCGGTTCCCGGGACAGTGCAGGCCCCGTGCTCAGAGGCCGCACGCCCCACGCCTGGGCGTCACTCTCAGGGTGGGCCGGTTGCCCGTGGTCTCCCGGTCGCCCCGCACCGGGGGGCCCTGTGAGGCCTGGAAGCCGGGGCCCCTTCCCGGGTGGGCAGGTGGGCGGGAGCTACTGTGTTCCCCACACGCCCGTTCCTGCCTTGGTTTCCTTTCCTGTCCCCCAGGGTGGAAGCGTGGCGGGAAATGACTCGTCCGTGCGGCTGGTGTGTGTTCACGGTTTTCAAATCTGCCCAAGTACTTTGCTTCAGAGCAGCCTGCCTCAGAGGCGGGGCCGTCGTGTGTCTTCCTCCCTCCTGCGAGGCTGACCCTGGTGGCCTCCTGTCCGGAGGGGGCTCTGTCCAGATCTTCGCTTCCTCTCCAGGCACCCTGGAGATGCGGCTCCAGGCTGTGTCTGTCCGTCTGCACGTGGACATGGGCTCATGCTTTGACGGGGGTGCCCCTCCAGCAATGCTCAGAACCCCAGCACCCCTCCCCGAGTTTCTCGACCATTTGTGCTGGGGCTCGATGAGCGGACCCCAGGGTGCCAGGGTGACGGCACCCCCGAGGGTGCTCAAAGTAGAGCACCCTCAAAGGCTGCATGCAGGGAGGAGCCTCATGCCCTAAGCCCTTACTTTCACTTAAACAATGATCTGGTTTTTGGCCTCACCCGGCAGTGCTCAGGGCTTGCTCCTGGCAGGTCTCGGGACCCTGTGGAGTGCCGAGACGTAACCGCAGTGGGACTCAAGCAAGCAGCCCCTCCGCTGCCCTCTCTCTGGCCCCTCGCGGGCGTGTTTTGTAGCTATGGAACCGTAGGAACGTCACTCTCTGCTGCATATTGTGCCTAGGTCATTGACCTGCTCGAGAAAGCACCGACCTTCTCGGCTGGTTCCGCTGATGGGCTGTGGTCTGCGCCTCTCGCACCCACTTCTCTGCCCCCAGCCGGGGCCCTCTCGTTCCTGGTCTCCATCTTCAGCTGGTTTTCCTTCCCTCGTATCTCCAGGGAAAATCGGGGGTCACTGGTCTCGGGGCCCTCCGGGCGGCCCACCGGGTTACTGGGCGCTGGCCATCACAGGCTTCAGCACCGCCCCTTACGTCCATCTGGCTGGAAGTCTGTGCTCGTCCTGGTTTTGATTTCTTTAAAATCAAAGGCTATTTCAAAGAGGATTACTTGGTTCGCAAACACCTGGAAGCTCTCCAGAGCCCTCCCCACTCAGGTCCCGCAGATAATTCCGCCGTGGTTAGAGCATGCTTGGTGTCTGTCCCCGTGACACCGTGCTGGAGCCCAGGAAACTTCCGCCCTTGCAGTGACCACATGTGCTCGGAATCGCCGCGTCCTGCTGTCCCCGGGGGACGTGCTACCAGCAGGCGGCCAGGAGGGGCGCTGCTCCCGCTGCCCCAGGTACCGGCGGGGCCGTGGGTGCAGCTGTGCTTGCCGTGTGGCGAGCCGGCCCCTCCCCTGCACCTGGTGGCCTCCGCCCGGGCAGGGGACGCTCTTGGTCTCTCCCGGTGATGTCCCCTGCGTCCCGGACCTGGGCTCCCGCCTTCCTCTGTTCCCCGTCTCTTCCTGCCTCGGGAGTGAGCAGGCCTCCAGCACCGCCTCGGAGTGTCCCCGCTCTGGGTGCCTGGGTGCCAAGATGGGGGCCCTGAGGCGGCTTCGGGGGCTTCTGCTCGGGAGGGGCCGACTCCCCCCACCTGGCGGCTCTGCCAGGGCCGTGCGAGCAGCCGGCAGAGCAGCCGAGGGTTCGCGTCTGGGTGCCAATAAGCCCCTATTTACAAAACAGAGACAATCTGAGGAGCATTTGGGTTTAATGTGATTATTCCTCTGCTTAGGCTCAGTCTGTCATCCTGACGGCTCTAATCGGTCCCATCTGCTCGTGTCTCCGCCGCGTTTCTTCGCAAGCCGTCGTGTCTCCCGCGCGGGCTCTGAGGGCGGAGCCTCGGCGCTGCGGACGGGACCCGCTTCCCACTCGTGAGCGTCTCTCTGCGTCCCCGTGTGGGGGCGTTAGCCCTGGTCTGGCTGTGAGGGGGCGTCCCTGGACTCGGGAGAAGCCTCGGGGGTCCCTGGAAACCGCGCCTGGACCTAGGGACCCCCAGATGGGCCCTAGGGGCAGCTGAGCACTGCCAGGGGGCAGCTGGGCACTGCCAGGGGGCAGCCGTGCATCCCGGCACCAAGGTTGGCCTTGGCATTGAGTTTTCAGTCCCGAGAGGCACTTGGCGGGGCCCCGGGAAATGGGTCTGCAGCCCCTGCCGCCGAGACCGCCAGCCTCTCGCTTGAGCCATGGGGCCACACCTGACGTCACTAACACCGAGAGTGTGAGACTTGCGTCCCCAAGTGTCGGGACTGAGCCGGTGCCTTCACCAGTGTCACCGCCATTCCCGGGGCTCTGCCCTCCTCTGGCGAGATTCCTCCCGCTTCTTCTCCGGAGCCTCTCCCCGTGCCGGTGCCGTCCTGTCCCCCTCCGTGCCTGTGTGTCCTCTGTCCCCCTCCCTGCCGGTGCTGTCCTCTGTCCCGACTCGGGCTTTACTCAGCTCCCACTCGCCCGCCGGCCTCTCGCCCCTGACAGGGGCCGGCGTTGCTGGGCAGAGAATTCCCGCCTGCCAGAGACCCATCTTCCTGTGTGTGCGAGGCCGCTGCCCAGCTTCTGCCCACGCCCTCGTGCTGTGCTTGCAGGTGGGCCCACCAGCACGCCGGGGCTGGCTGGCGCAGGGACCCGCCTGTGACTGACCCTGGGGACGGCCAGGACAGAGGGGGCGAGTGGGCACTTCTATACGGACTCTCAGGGCCAGCGAGAGGGGGCAGGGGCTGGCATTTCTCTCCCATGTGCCCCCCCAGGGTTGATCCCAGCACCCGCACGGGGCCGAGTCCAGACAGACACAAGAGCAAGTGCCGGGCACACGGGCGGGTCTCGGCTCCTCTCTGACCAGGTGCCGGCCCGGGACCTGCGTGTGGTTCCTGCTCAGCCTTGGCGGGCACTGCCCTCGGCTGGTCTGCACAGACGCCCGGCGGACACAGACAGGGCAGGAGTGAGGACGGAAGTGACCCACTCTCGGGGCCCCTGGGCCTTGGTCCGTACTCGGAAATTTGGAGTTGGTGCTCACTGGCTCCATCCACCCGGGGCAGGGGCTTTGCTGCACGGTGCCCACGCCACCTCCAGGCAGGCATCGGGGATCTCCGGGTGCCCACACCTCCTCCATGCTGGCGGGGGATCTCCAGCCAGTGGAAAACTCTCCTCTCTGGCGTTTGGTTCTGGCCTTCCGCTCCGTTGCTCCTCCTTGGCGTCACCCTTTCACCAGGTCACACTCCCGGAGCTCCTGACTTTTGCTCAGACTTCGGGCTGTGGGCTGGCCTTTCTATTTACTTTTTACCTGCAGGGCCACTCCTGGAGATGGACCCAGGGTGGCCACACGCAAGGCCCCCGCCCTTCGCTCCAGACAGCTCCCCGACAGCCCGGTTTGCTTCCCGCCTCTCGGGGGCTGACGGGGAGCTGAGGGGATTCCCAGGATGCCGGGGGACCGGCCGCGTCCGCCCCGGGGCCCTGGCTCGCTCGCTTCTTCCATCCCGGCCGGGAGAAACTCGCCTCCCCGCAGAGCCCGGCGCGGGGCCGAGGCAGGTCAAAAGGCAGGTTGGCTTCCAGGAACCACAGACACGGCCACCGTCACGGACACGAGTGGTGAACACAAGTGTCCCCTCCCGTTCGGCTGAGCTGTGAGCACCGTTCTGCTGAGTCCGGCTATTTGAGACTCGCCGTGTGCACAAGGTCGTTCTCATGGCAGAGCCTGCCTCTCTTATCTCCACTCCAAATGTTCCCAGTTCTGATCGTTCCCGTGGTTTGAAGTGCGCGTCGCAGAGAGCATTAGCGGTGTGTTTCGAGGCCTGATAAGATGCTGATCTTTATTAGATTAACCTTTTCCACACCGCACCGGCCGCCCATCTGTCACTGTCCGCCCTAATAGAGCCGGTCGCCAGTTCAAAGTTTATTTTAATGAGAGCTTGAAGTGGGTTGCTGCATTAACGCATTTGTTCTTTGTTTAAATATCTCCCGAACGATAAAACTCTCAAGGCCTCTCCCGAGGGCTCGCCCTGAGTTGTTCTAATGGATATTATGTAACAGGGAGAGTGTATCCTCGGCAGAGCTCACGGCCCTTTGAACGTTGTTACACAAACACTTAGGGCGTCTGTGAGAAACGGTCTTATCTGTGGATCTGGCCCTGTGGCCCGGACACGCCCGCATCGCGGGGGGTCGGGCCGCTCTGTGGAGACCCCCAGGCGCACCCTGACAGCCCCCACAGCAGAGGGTCGGCTCAGACCCAAACTGCACTGCGACAGGCCAGGGCAGGGCCAGGGACGCTTCCTGCCCAGGGACGGGCATCAGTTGCCCTGCTGAGTGGCCGCAGGCGGGTAGCCCCCCCGCCCGCAGCAGGACCCCTCACAGGCTCCGCTGCCCAGCTGCCCGGGGTCTTCTCCCCCTGCAATTCCCTCAGCTTTCCGGAGAAACTTGCTCTGAGCCGAAATCAGAGCTGGCATCCCTGGCCGAGGCGTCCGGGGGGCATTTGAGGGTCCGACAGCCCGCACCGCCTCCCCCGGGCCCGTCCACAGCCCTGCTCGGCTTCACGGGGGCCGAGTCCTTGCAGGAGTGGGAGCAGTCGGCGGCCGAGAGGCCACGTCCCTGTGCAGAAACACCCACGAGTGTCTGGTCACTCTGGGCCCCGACGTCCAGGGCTGCCACGCCACCACCACGGCCACTGGGGAAGGAAATCCCGGGACCTGGGCTCTCCCCCTCCCTCGGAGGAAGACGGAAGCAGCCGCGGCCGTCCCGGGAAGTCGGGTCTCCGGGGTTAGGTTCTGAGGAGAATTGCGAACCCTCCCTCCCTGCCGCCACAAGTGAGATCTTGACACAGTCACAGCAGGAACAAGGGCGGGAACCCTTGGGGACGGCTGGAGAAGGGCCGAGTCCACAGCGCTGCTGCAGGGCGCCCGCTCCCTCCCAAGGGCTGGCCTGGTCAGTGGGCCCTCTCGCCGCTGCCCTCGTGCCCGCCCTCCACCTCCTGATCCCTCCCCTCCCTCTGCTCCCTCCTTCTCCTCTCCCCTCCTCCTCCCCCCCTACTCCCTCCCTCCCTCCCTCCCTCCCTCCCTCTGTCCCTTCCTTCTTCCTTCCTTCCTACCTTCCTTCCTTCCTTCCTTCCTTCCTTCCTTCCTTCCTTCCTTCCTTCCTTCCTTCCTACCTCCCCTTCCTTCCTTCCTTCCTTCCTTCTTTCCTTCCTTCCTTCCTTCCTTCCTTCCTTCCTTCCTTCCTTCCTTCCTTCCTTCCTTCCTTCCTTCCTCCCCTTCCTTCCTTCCTTCTTTCCTTCCTTCCTTCCTTCCTCCCCTTCCTTCCTTCCTTCCTTCCTTCCTTCCTTCCTTCCTTCCTTCCTTCCTTCCTTCCTTCCTTCCTTCCTTCCTTCCTTCCTTCCTTCCTTCCTCCCTCTCTCCCTCCCTCCTCTTCCTTCCTTCCTTCCTTCCTTCCTTCCTTCCTTCCTTCCTTCCTTCCTTCCTTCCTTCCTTCTTTCTTTCCTTCCTTCCTGCCTTCCTTCCTTGCATTCTCTTTCTTCTCTCCTACTTCTCTGTCTCCCTCTTTCCTCTCTCCCTCCCCCCCCCTTTTTGGCCACTTTTCCCTCTATCTCCCCCTTTCCCTGCAGCTGAGGGACGGGCCTCGTGCTGGGTTCTTCCCTGTGGGGGAGTCTGTGGAAGGTGACCGAGCAGAGGAGGGTGAGGAGCCTCGTTAATATCAATTTGCCTGTGGGTCCCCTGGGGAAACTGGATGGTGCTTTGTTATTTCAGAATATTTTACATTTACCATGAAAACCCATTTTCTTAAATGCTTCTAATTTGTCTTTCCTCTGTCATGCGTGTGTTCTCTTGGCTGCAGGAGTGAATGTTCTGGCTCTAGGTCCAAAAATAGCTCGGCTGATTTTACAGCATCTCACACTCGTGGCACTGCAAACTTCTCTCAGTGAGCCCAGTCTACGTCTTCTTTGGAAATTTCTTGTTTGTTTTAGCAGAACAAACATATTTAGCCCGGATCCAAGCAAGAGAGTCATCCCCGTTATGTCACTGGGCCCCTCTCTTCCCTCCTTCTCTGTTTAAAAGAGGACACGTGGACAGACTCTCGTGCATAAAATATTCATGTTTGGCCTCACGCAGTGAAGGAAAGACCAATCAATCAGCCAATCAATCAATCAATCAATATTCTTAACTGCTCTTCATCAGGCACTTGGCTGTGTTCTGGTGCTGAGCTGTGACGTGTGCGTGTTAATAATGCATGAGCCCCGCCCAGGGGGGCGTGGCTGACTCCTGCGGCCCCTCTCTGGGGCCACGCCCGCAGGCTGCGCCCACCTCCCCTTGGCCGAGCTGCCCCGATGCCCCTGACGCCCACTGAGGCCCTCGGGAGGAGCAGAGTGAGGCGCCCGCCTGCTGCCAGGGAAGAGGACGGAGAGGACGTGGGGACTCCGAGGTCGCCCAGGCACTGCACAGGGGCCTTGGGCCCCAGACGCCCGGGGGTGTGTCCCCCGCCTGGCTGCCAGATGGGGGAGACGGAGAGGCCGGCGGGCATGTGGGGGCCCTGCCCGGTGCCTGCCTCTGCCCGAGCGCCAAGCCTGGCATGTCGGCGTCACTGGGCAGCTCGGGGACATGGCCGTCAGGTGGCCGAGCCCGGCCCGGCCCGTGGTGGGGACCGTCACTCAGGGTGCCTCAGTGGCCCGTGTTCTCCGGGGCAGGACTGCCCCGCGCAGGGCCACTGACGGAGATAACAGCTTTGGCTCCAGTGCCCATTAGGTTGGTAGATTGTCACGATCCCTTGTCAGGTGCTAAATGGACCAAAAATTCATGGCATTGATTTTTCTCTTCCTCACGCTCTTCTCCGGGAGGGGCCCGGGGACGCCTGTGCGCCACCAAGCGTCACTCCAGCACCCCCCCCGGGCCGGGCCAGCAGACGGGCACCGAGGGGGAGGCGACAGGCACTGGCCGGCCCCCCAGACCTGACGGGCTGGCGAGGACGGGGGACCCCGCAGTCAGCCAGGCCCTGCACAGGGGCCATGGCCCAACCCGCCAGGTGCCCGGGACGGACGGGTGGACTCAGGTGAGCCTCGTCCGCGGGGCGAGCCAGGAGGCGAGAGTCCCCCAGGCTGCCCTGGTGCTCGTGGCAGGAGCCGGTGGCCCTGGGGAAGCCCCGGCTGCGCCCGGACGGCGGCGAGAAGAGAGGGGCGAGAAGCCCCTGGGTCCGTCCTGCTGTGGAGCCGGTGCAGGCGGTGGGGAAGGGGCCTCGGGGACAGAGGGCCACGTCCCGCTGGCGGCTGAGCAGGGGTGCAGCCCCGGTGTCTGGGGAGGGGGCAGAAGAGCCTGGCCAAGGCCTCCGCGAGCTCGCTATCCCTTGCGCAGGGTGGGCAGCTGCCCCTGGCCCTGGGCCTTAGCCCACCCGGCCCGGCCAGCCCTGCCTGGTGCCAGCCCCTTCCCCCTGGCGCAGCTGGTGGGAGCTGGGCGCAGAGGACAGACAGCCCGGGGAGGGGCCCTGAGTGTCCGCTGGGGCTGGGTGTGGACACTCGGGCCCTCAGGAGGAGGGTCCACGCGGCCAGCCGAATGCTGAGCACACGGCTCCCCCGGGGGTCTGTGCCCGGGCGTGGGGTGCTGTGGGGGGACGTAGGCCTGGGGGGGCGCAGGCTGGTGTTGAGGGGACAGGCCCTTCCCCCGCCCAGGGACCCAGAATCTCTCAGCGCCCGCCCCCCCCCCCGCCCTCGGGTGGGCGTGGTCTGGGCGGGGGTCTGGCGCTGTGGGGCTGTCGCTCCCCCTGGGGACCGAGGCGAGACGTGGGGCACGCCCCGCCGCTGTCCCCACTTGTGGAGCGTGAGGGCCCTGGGCGGGTGGGCTCGCGGTGTCAGCTCCAGGGCCCTGCCGCCCCCGACTCCCCCCGAGGCCTGTCTCCGTGTCCCGCCCGCCCGCGTGACGTCGGACACGCCCACGGCCTGTGGTGCGGCCAGTGCTCTGCCCTCGCCTCTGTCACCCCAGGTCGGCCCGTGTCTGCATGGACGCCTGTGCTCTCCTGGAGGCCCGCGGGAGGGGCCTGAGCTCACCGTCAGCCGACTGTCCGCTGGGGCTGCGCGGCCTGCTTGGCGCTCAGGCTGGACACTGGGCTCGGGACCCGCTGGCCACAAGCTGGAGCCCCACGTGGGTGAGGCGGGTGGGCAGCGCTGGCCAGTGTCCACTTGGCTTGTGGCAGGGCCACCTGCTGCCCCCCCTGCTGGGCACGGCTCACCGTGACCTACTCACACCACCGGGCTGGGGGTCAGGCCCCGGGCACAGGCTCGGCCCTGGCCACTCCAGGGTCCCCAGGTGTGGTGGACACGGATTCCGAGAGCTCCCTTCCTTGGAACCATCTTGAGTCGAGCTTGGGGGTGTCACTCCCCAGAGACCCTGCAGGCCCCCTGCTCCTGCCCTGTGTGTGTGGGGGGGTTAGGGGGTCCTGTGGTTTCCCGGCAGAGTCCCCCACTGGCCGCTGCCTGGACACCTGTAGTGTCAGAGCCCTTTGCAGGGCCCAGTGCTTCCCCGGTCAGCAGCTCTGCAGGCCCGAGCGGGCGGCTCTCGCTCACCCCCTGCTCCCCCCCCCCCGCCCCTCCATCCTCCGCACAATTGCTGCTAATCTCAGACACGCACTGGCTCATCTGCCCTGCGAATGCGCTCAGTGTCCCCAGGGCTCGGCCGGGCGCATGCGAGTGACCCCACCGTGCCACACGCTCTCTCTCCCTCTGTCTCCCTCTCCCTCTCTCTCTCTCTCCCTCTCTCTCTCTCCCTCTCTCTCCCTCCCTCTCTCCCTCTCTGTCTCTCTCTCTCCCTCTCTCTCCCTCCCTCTCTCCCTCTCTGTCTCTCTCTCTCTCCCTCTCTCTCCCTCCCTCTCTCTCTCTCTCCCTCTCTCTCCCTCTCTCTCTCCCTGTCCCCTCTTTCTCTCCCTCTCTCTCTCCCTCTCTCTCTCCCTCTCTCCCTCTCTCTCTCTCTCTCTCTCTCTCTCTCTCTCTCTCTCTCTCTCTCTCTCTCACTGTCTGCTCTCAGGGCCTGATGTCACTGCCCCCTGCCCTGCTGTGCCGCCACCTTCTCCCTGCAGACTCTGGGCCCTCCTTCCCCGGTACCGTCTCCTGCCCGAGCTCCCGCTGCCCCTCACCCTGGGCTCCCCAGCCCTTGGAGAGGTGCTGTGAAGGGTGAGCCACGGGATCCTGGTGCGTGAGCAAGTGCCCGCCCTCCCGGCCCTGAGGACGCGCCTCCCCCTGCGCGGGGTCCCCGAGTCTGCTCTGCGGGACGCCCCCAGCGCTGGGCCGTCGAGTCAGGAAGTCGCCCCGGGTTGCACCGTCCAGGCCCAGTGGGCGAGGGCGCAGTCGGCGTCTCAGCACCACCGAGGGGTCCTGCCCATCTGTGCCCTGGGCCCGCCCCTCCCCGCCCCTGCAGCTCCCACTGTATTCAAGTGAACTCCAACGTTCCTTGGAAATTCACGTCGGTTCCGAGCCCAATCTGTGAGGCAGTGCTCCCACGGGGCCCTGAAGGTGATTTCCGGCAGGCGGGCAGCCGACGGGCTGGGACAGATGGGGAGGAAGCGCCCGGCCCCCGCCTTCTGCTGCCCTGGAAATAAAACCTCCGAAAGTGGCCGTCAGCGGCGGCGGTAATTAAAGACGATTGGGCTGATTTAACAGTTGGTTAAACAATTCTTCCAGCTCCTTTTTGCTCCAGCAGAGGCTCAGATGGGGCCTCGTCTCCCAGAGTTAATTGCTCTCTTCGTGACGGTCACGGCGCTAGCCGGCTCTCTGCTCCCGCCTGACGGAGTCAGTGCTCTGGGGGGCTGGGTCCGCCTTCACAGTTCCCTCTTCCCCCCACTCGAGCCGAGCTCCACCTCCCTCCGGCTACTGCGCCCCGTGGGGCCTGCGGGTCTGGGGGGCCGCCTGGGCTCTGGGGTTCGCGCCCCCCAGCACGGCCCCCTGCCCGGCCGGTCCCCAGCCCTCGGGGACGCTTTTCCTTTCCGTGTCTGGGGAGGTCGGGACGCACTGCTCGTTACCCTGCGGTGCGGCTGCTGCCTCTCCAGGCCGTCTGTGTTTGTGCCTGTGAGTTAGTCACACGGACGTTCCCTCCAGCACAGACCCCGAGGGCAGTGGCTGGCCGGCGAGAAGCCGTCTAACGATGGGCCGCTCACCCCCTTGAGTCCTGCCTCTGGACGCCCCGCATCGTCTGTGCTGTGGACGGTGCCCGAGGGCTCCGTGGTGCGTCTGCTGCACGTGGGGTGGCTGTGTCCCACGCAGGCGTCGCCCCGCGGAGGCCCGGCTGCTGAGGACCAGAGAGGCTCCCCTGCCGCCTCATCTCACACAGAGAACAGAAGGGGCTGTATTCAAGTGACAGATTTTACTGAACCGCACATTTTATTTCATTCATTTAGAAAAGGGGAAATTGCTCTTTCATTCGCATGGTAGAAGGGGAAAGAATTTCTTTTCCTTTTTCTAACTCAAGCTGCCGTGCTCATAATGCTGTTCGGGGGGGGGGGGGGGGCTCCAGGGTCCAGAGCTGACGTGCAGCTGAGCTAAGGTCGCGCTCCCGCACTCGAACCCCAGACCTGTGGACAAGCCCAGGGGCGCCTCTTCCCTCCTTCCCTCCACTCGGGACCTTGCACACTGCCCGGCCCCAGGGCAGCTGCGAGCTTCTGAGTATCGGGAGCGAGTGGGGTCAGGGCCCGGGCCACCGGAGAGGCCCAGCAGAGCAGATGGCCGGAGAGCGGCCAGGGTCCCTGGGGAGGTGTGCGGACCAGCCCCGGTCAGGGGCTCGGCAGATGCTGCCCAACGGGTGGAGCCCCGGCAGGCGGGCCTGGGGGACAGTGGGGCGAGGCCGAGGGGCTGCCCAGTGGGGGCCGGACAGGCGGAGTCACCGGGGGCCCCGCTGCAGCCGTGAGGCCCCCGAGGCCCAGCTCTGCCCGGAGCAGGGGCCACCCCGCCGTGGACACCACTTCCGGGTGCGACGGCCGTGGGCTCAGGTCCCCACCCAGACGGCCTCAGCGAGCCCCGGCCTCTGGGGCCGTTTGGCCTCACTCCAAGGCCCGGGCCGGGGTCCGGCAGGAAGCGTGAGTGCGAGTGCTGCCGAGAGCAGCCGCGTGAGCCGCTGTCCTGCAGGGCGGCGCGGTTCCGCCTGGGCCCACTGGGCCGAGCCTAGACCCCGAGAAGCCTCTGCAGCCCTGGGGCCCCACGGCAGGGCAGGGCGGGACTCGGGCACTCCCGGGCGGTCACGGCCGCCGGACGCTTGCCGGGAGCTCTGAGGGGAACCGTCCAGGCCCAGCCACCGCACAGCCGGCCCCCCGCTGGCCCCGCCCGCAGAGCTGGAGCTGGGCCGGGCTCACCTCTGCGACTGAGCGAGGGTCCCGTGGACGGACCGGGCGCTGACCCCCAGTGCGGAGGCACCCGCCCCCGACCCTGTCCCAGCCCTGCCCCCCTCGCCTGCTGTGTGGACGGGCGCCGGGAGCAGCGATGGGCAGGGCAGCCAGGGACCCTCCGGACCCCGGGAGCAGCTGACCACGTCTGTGGGTGCTCTCATTCCGGACCCTCCGGCTGCTCTTCCAGACCCGAGGGCCCTGGTCAGTCTCCGCGAGGACTCGCGACCGGCCACTCACCCAGCCCTGCCCCTGCATCCAGTGCAGTGGCCACTCTGCAGCTGGGGGCGTGAGGAGCGGGCGGGGGTGAGGTGTGGACGCACGGTTTCTGGACTCTTCCGCAGAGACGCCCTCCGTGGGCTCTGCCTCTCCCCCAGGAAGCCGGGCCAGTCTGGGCCTGCAGGTGGCCTCCTGGACGCTCTTTCCGGCCAGACTGAGTGTCCCCGGCCTCCTCCCCTTGCTCTGACTGTCCTGCGGGGGCCCCTCCCCTCGGGCCCCGGGGTGGAGCAGAAACGTCTCCACCTGCGCACGCCCCTCTGCTTCTCTGCGTGTGCGTCCCGGAAGGTTCCAGACCTGCTCACACGGTTCCCTGACGGTCCTGGAGGGGGGACAGAGCCCGTCACGCGTCAGAAGCAAATGTTCCCGGGATTTGAGTGGGAGTGTCTGCCAGCCCGCGGCACCCCGGGGTCCCGCACAGGGTGAGTCCCGCGAGCGTGTGGGGTCCAGCCCCGACCCCAACCCGCGCTCACCACGTCCTCTGCAGCTGCCGGAAGCTCCGGAGCCCGGGGGGGGGGGGGGGGCTCCCGCTGGGGCCTGCCGGACGGGAGCTGACAGCCGGCCACCTGCCGGGCAGTGGGAGCACGAGGCCCGCGGGGCGCGGCTGGGCGGGGGTCTGAGGCGAGTCCCGCCTGCCCGCAGCATCTCGCTCGTCCTCCGGGCCGGGCCTGGGTCTGGCAGAACCAGTTCTCACCCCTGCCACCGGGCCTGCCCCGGGACACACGTGCCACTCCCGGAAGGCACCGACGGCTCCTCCTGACCAAGCCCGCCCGGGCCGGCTCCCGGCGCTGCCCGTGCTCAGCCCGCGGGGGCGAGGGACCCCCGGGGCGAGGGGAGCTGGGTGCTGCAGGTGTGGGTCGGACCCACGGCCTGTCTGAGCCCACGTGGATCCTGTCTCTGGGCGGGATTCACCCAGCGCAGCCTGAGCCGGGATAGAGGCTGGTTCACTGCAGCGCCTGCAGGAGGGGTGCGGGCCTCCTGCGCCCCCTACAGCCCAGCCGGTGCCACACCACCCGCCCGCCCCAGGCTCCCAGCCGCACCTTCCAGCCTGCACGGGAGGGTCGGGCACAGTGAGCTTCCTCAGCCGCCGAGTCCCCAGGAGGGACCCTGACTCGACGGCCAGGACAGGGAGGGTCGACGGCGACGAGGGCAGGGGGACGGGCAGGGCTGCAGGGGGACGGGCAGGGCTGCAGGGGGACGGGCAGGACTTCAGGGGGACGGACAGGGCTGCAGGGGGACGGGCAGGGCTGCAGGGGCCGTGCAGGGCTGCGTCCAGGACGCACGCTGGGAGCCCAGCTCGTCCAGCCTCCCTGAGCAGCCGGCACCAAGCCCCTCCGTTGTCTCTGGGGGGCAGCCGGGCACACAGGAGCTCTGAGAGCCGACCACGACCCCACGGAGGCCAGGCCCACGCGCTCCCGGGGCTCCTGCACAGGGAGGGCAGAGCGGGCAGGGCTGGCCTGGCCTCACCCCTGCCCGCAGAGGGAGAAGCAGATGCGGAGCCCGAGCCAGGGACAGGCCTGCCACTTCACGGGGCACCCGGCACGCGGCTGCCAGGACGGGTCACTGCAACGGGGACGCTGGCCTCGGCCCTAACGGGGCCTCGGGGTCGCCTTGCCCCTGGACGCCTGCGGGGTCCCTTGGGGTTGCCCGTGCCTCCTCCCCGTGTCTCAAGGCCTCTCCTTGAGGGGACGCCCGCCTCTGCCAAGGGCCCGGCTAGCTCCAGATTCTCTTCAGTGATGATTCCAAGGAGTGAGGATGACTTTTTTTCTCTACAGAAAACAGCGGAGAGGAGTGTCGGGGAGAGAGCAAGCCTGGGGCAGAGGCGTGGCTGGCCCTGTCCCGGGACCCTCCCCGCCCTGCCTGTGCTTGGTGGACAGAGTCTGAGTTGGCGAAGATTCCGGACGCCCATTAGACACCCCTCGGGAGAACGCCGGTGGCCGGAGACGCTTCTCTGTTGACGCTGAGAAGCTTCAAAAAAGGCGGCGAGTGTGTCCCCGAGCCGTCCGCCTCACACCCAGCACAGGCCCAGAATCTAGTCTGTCGGGCTACACTTAGCGGGGTCCGCAGTGCGTCTGCGCTCACCGCACGGGGGGCTCACCTGCGCTCGGCTTCCCACCACCCATTTTCCTTGACATAAAAAAATCGGAAAATACGCCCTTGCAAAGCCCCAATAAATTTGTATAAAATGACATGGAATTAAAGATTCACACAAGGACACGCTGTAAAATGGCCCTAAAACAAAATTATATGATGCAAAATATCAAGTAAAATTTTTCCTCCACAACTAAGTGATGTCCCCAAAGATTAAATATATTCAAGCCACAGAGAGCTGCTACATAAAGTGTTTTATAGAAGCCGCAGGAGGCTTTAAGGACATTTCTTAGTAGGCGAGGAATCCTATTTTGCAGAGCTATAAAAGTTGCTTTCTTTTTTCACATTCATGAAAGTTCTAAAAAATCTTTCCAGATTCTTGAACCCGCTGAGAGTCTGCAAAAATCCAAACAAACATTAAATCACCCTCACCGTCCCTGCATTTTTAAGAGTTTATGATAAAACTTACTCGAGAGGCAAATAATGCCCATGCCATGATTTATGTAGGTAAATAAATCACTTCAAATGCAAACCCCGAGCTGTGTTGGAAGGGCGTGGGGGACGTTCTGGCTCTCCTAGCAGCTGCAGAAAAGACGCTCCCCTTCCTTCACACGCCAGAGATGTCTCACGTTGTTTGGGGAGAGGAGAAAGTCACCATCGGAGCCGTCTCTGTTCAGACACCAGGGAGAGGAGGGAGGCGGCCGGGGGCGGCAGGGACGGCATCCGGGAAGTCTGGGCCGAGAATGAGGCGGGGGTGGGGGGGTCACTCTCGGGCCCGCGGGGCAGGGGCAGGCAGGCCCGGGACACGGGTCAGGGCCCAGCTACCCCGCGGACTGCCCCGAACGGTAGCTCAGATACTTTATAGAGATCCAAGATTAATTGCTGCCGCTCGGAGAGGGTTGGCGGAGAAGCACGTATCGATCTGGGTTATGGATGAGAACGCCGAGGCAGAGCCCGGGCGGCCGACGCTCGCTCGTCTCCCGGGGGCCGTGGTGGGGGGGGCACGGCTGGCCGGGGCGCAGGCGAGAGGGGGGATGCTGGGTACAGGATCCCTGTCGGGGCCTTCACCGCGGGCACAGGAGCAAAGCCAGAAGCGCTCGCGTGTCCCGAGCCTGCCGGGAACACTGGGAGGGGCGGCCTGGGTTCGGGGACTGCAGAGACAAGCCCGTTCTGGGAGGTGCGGCTGGTTGCCGGGGGGGCCAGGGATCGGAGGGGGCCACGGCGGGACCTAGGACACGCTTAGTTACGCTGGGCTGGTTTGTGCGTGGGGCACCACGGGAGACGGGAGACGGACCCCGACCCTGGCTGGCCCTGCGGCCTGGTGGGGGACGGACGTCCACCCCGCAGTGCCCACACCCACAGCGGCTGCCGTCCAGCACGTCCAGCACGTCCCGCTGTCCCCTGAGCTCCAGGCCCCGGCAGAGGCGGCAGGACTGCAAGGTGGTCGCTGGGCACCCCCTCCCTAGCGGGTGCCGCAGCCCTCTGACACGCCCGGCAGGGCAGTGGCCAGGGCTGGGCTGCGGGAGGCCTGGGCCACGCTCGGCCACAGCCTCTCACCGGTCACTCTCGTGCCCCGTGAGGAGGCGGGCGGTGGGTGGCGGGCGGGGGGAGAGTGTCAATGTCCGTTGCACGGAGCTTGGCAAAGCACCGGCCCCCCTGGCGCGAGTGTGGGCTCAAGGGGGGGCCTCTAGGCTGGGGGCGGCGACACTGAGGGGCTGTGAGGGGCCGGGCGAGAGCTCCCGGCCAGCTTCCTCGATGGCGACCGTCGTGCTGGGGGGTGGGGCAGAGATGAGCAGTGACAGTGAACACGGCTTGTCACGCCAACGGTCCCGCCTGGCCCAGCCCTGGGCACATGCCCCAGCTTTTAACCCCAAGGACCAGCACATGGACAGAGTGGGTAAGACACCCTTTCTGTCCTTCCCGGGTGACCATGACCCTCCCCACAGTGGGCACTTCCGGAGTCTGGAGCCAGCACAGAGACATACGCTGTAGCACGCAACGGACCTTGTCGAATTCATTGTCATAATTATTAGTTCAGGAGCGATAGCTCAGCAGGTAGGGCGTTTGCCTTGCATGCGGCCGACCCGGGTTCGATTCCTCCGTCCCTCTCAGGAGCCCAGCAAGCTACAGAGAGTATCCTGCCCGCACGGCAGAGCCTGGCAAGCTCCCCGTGGCGTATTGGATATGCCAAAAACAGTCACAACAAGTCTCACAATGGAGACGTGACTGGTGCCCGCTCAAGCAAATCGACGAACAACGGGAGAACCGTGCTAACTGTGAATGATTAATTCATAATAAATCAACAATATATTTATTCAAGTTTATTCATTCCAATTTTGACTCAGCAACTCAGCCAACTCATTGTCCTGATTCTTTTTTTGTTGGACTGACTTTTCACAGGGAAGCGGCTGGCCAGCTGCCTTCCCGAGAGGCCCAGAGATGCTCATCTTCTGCTAGAGACTTTCAGCAACCTCCGAGCTCTCTGAAGAGATGGATGCAGATGAAGCACCATTACTCGGCGCTTGTGAGTTCAGGTTTTCTTCCGGTTTAAGCAGCCTGCGGCAGATTTACACGGAGGTGACTAACACAAAGCAGCTTCTTCTCTGCCTGTGAGGAGCTGTGGACGGGTGTTGTCGGTGCGGAGTGCGGTGTGTTGTCCGCGCTGAGGGCCCCACAGGGGCTGCTGAGCTCCAGCCCTCGAGACTCCTCGTCATGAGAAGAGAGTGGCGAGGCGGAATGGTGAAGACCGTGGGAAGGGGCCGCCCAGAGGGGACGCCACCAGGATGACCTGCGAGCTCTTCCCGCACAGCCCTGGCTCGAAACGAATCACGTGGCCACGTGTGCAGCAAGAAGGCCGGGAAAGGCGCCCTTTGTTCCGAGGCCCCGCGTTCTGCTAGGAGTCAGAACATATAATGAATGAGGAGAATGTGGGGAAATGGGAGCTGGCAGGTAGTTGGAATTCTCTGCCACAGCGGATGTAAACCGTTTTGCCATCTAACGCGAACACAGACATCAAAACAAGGGAGGCTGTGTCCCCGTAGAGTCTGGTGTTGACTCAAGCCTGTGATCGCCTTCCCAGGAATTCAGCGGGCGTCCCCGCCGTAGCACCTCGCTGGCAGCCAGTCAGCAGAAACGGTTCCTCCTCTCCGGGGCTTTCTCCCTCGCAGAGATGCACGGGAAGATTTGTTTTTAAGCACATCTCTAATGGATGGGAACTCGGAGCGGTCACAGCGGAGCGGACAAAACCCATAACGTAAAACAAACAGAAGAGAAATCCTCCATCTTAAACGAGCTCCTAGGAGCTGGGCGGGAGGGGCTGGCCTTGATTAAAGGGCAGCTCTGCCCGTGAGAAAGGGCGTGATTCCCCCTCACAGAGAGCCGCTGTCTGCCCGGCCGTGCGCCATCGCCCAATCTTCCTCGTCGGCTTCAAACCCACCCTGACACAACCGACGTGACGGTGACTGTGGGTCAAAGAAGCATCCTCTGAGCACAGTGAACTCCAAGGACGCAACGTGCCCTGGTCTGTGGGCAGAGCCCGGGGGGCAAGACCCCGCAAGACCCCAGGGCCCCCAGCTGGGTGGGAGCTGCTTCCTTCATGGCCTCGGGCCTCTTCCCCTCTGAGCTCCCGAACAGACTGGTACCGTCTGGGGTTGGTGTCGGGGGCTGGCAAAGGTCTCTCCAAGAGCGATCCGTGATTTCTAATGCTAACGCTTTTGTGCCAACCGCCTCCGCCTGTTTTGTAAAGTTCTCTTTGCGTTTTCCCTTGGATGGCTCGACTGCAGTCATCGCTGGCCAGGACAAAAGTGGAAACAATCGGGCAGGTCCAAACCCATAAGGCCTCGAGGCTCCTGGCGAGCTCGCGGGTTTGAGCACGAGGACGCTCCCCTTCCGTTGAACCAGCTTCTGAGAGGGGCCGTCAGCACCCCCAGCGCAAAAAGAACGTTTGGGACAAAACAAAACATGGAAGACGGAGATTTCTGGAGCTTTAATAGCTTTCCACTTAAAATTTTGGCTATCATGCACTTTAGCTAAGAGAAAAAAAATAATGAGTTTTACAACCCTCAACTTGCTTTATAACATATTACATAATGGTGTAAGCTCTATAAAAGAGGCTGTGAGCAGGGCTATAAAACGTATTAGGTCACCAATATTTCTAGCTTCATATTAAGAAATTAGAAATAATGGTTCAGATTAGTTACCAGAATTATTAAAAGTCCTTTGAATTGACTCAGTCATTCCCAAGGCTGCTAATGAACTTGCAGCCGTGACCAGGGGGAAAGGTTCCATTTCTGAACCGCCGGAGCCGGGAGCAGCCCTGTGACCTCCCGAGGTTTCTGCGGCTTTCTGAAGGTGAAGCCCTCGCCCACCGCCCGCCCGCCTCACCCTCTCTCCCGTTTTGCAGCCCCCAGGTGAGAGTGGTTTGCAAGACTCAGACATTCGCTCTGAACACGGCCCCGACAACAGTGCTCCCTGCAGGCTACTCTGATGGGGTTGTTGGGAGCCTGGGGGCCAGTGGCCAGGGGGAGGACTCGGGCAAGCTGCTCTCCTCCTCGAACTCGCACTCAGCCCCCTCTCCTCCGCCCTCCCGGCCGGGCGTCCGGCTCCTGCACCGGGAGCCAGCCCCGCAGTGCTCTGCCCACCCCACGGGCGGCCATCGTCCTTGTCCTCCCCCACGTTTCCAGGGGCGGGGCCTTGCCAGAGGACGGGGTCATCCCAGACGTGACCGACGGGCTGGGCTCTGCCCCGAGCGGGAGCAGCAGCGGGGCAGGAGGCAGCTGGAGTCTCTGCCGGGCAGCTGCGCCCTGGACAGCCAGCAGGGAGGAGGTGGGAGGCCTCGTACCGGCCAGCCGCGATGGGCTTGCCGGGTTTCCCGAGGGAAAAGAGTTTGAACTGCGCTAAGTTCATCACCCTGCTTTGCAGGGGCTTTGCGACACACACACGCACACACACGCACACACACACACACACACACGCATGCACGCACACACACACACGCATGCACGCACACACACGCATGCACTCACACACACGCATGCACGCACACACACGCACACACACACGCATGCACGCACACACACGCACACACACACGCACACACACACGCATGCACTCACACACACGCATGCACGCACACATGCACGCACACACACGCACACACACATGCACGCACACACACACACGCATGCACGCACACACACACTCACGCAAACCCATCCATCAACTGTTTGTTAGACTCAATGTAAGAAGGAACCATTTCTTCGTCCATACACAATCCTCACCCACCTACTCCCCTACCCACGCACCTACTCTCCACCTAGACACTCGCCAATCCTGTCCACCCAGCCGTCCTCATTCCACCCACCCACCACCCGTACATCCCTTCACGCTCCCACTATCACCCTCCCTTGATTACCCATCGAACCATCCGTCCACCCACACACCACTCTTCTGCCTACCCACCCCCTCCGCCCTCCTGCCCTGTGCTCGGTCAGCCCACTGCTCTGCCATCGAGCCCAGCAGTCAGTGCTCACCGGCCGTAAGGTGTCACCGGACCAAGGATCTTGATCCCGGGGCTGTTCGGGGTGATATTTGCACGGTAGGGATCCATCAAAGGGTTAAAGTGCAGAGTCAAGAAGTTGCAACGTACGTCTGCGTTCGATCCTGCGGGCGTGGGACCCTCCCAGAACCTCTGCGGGGGTCAAGCTCCCTCGTGCTCTGCAGGATGAGTGGTCTTGGCCGGTGCTCGGGAGTTTCCCGTTTACATCTGAGTGTCCAGGGAACAAGGAGGGCCTTTGGGTCTGCAGGTCGGGCCTCAGGTTAAGTCCAGAAAGCACCGGCAGAAACACTTCCACGGACACCCACACAGAGGTGGGGCCTTCCTCTGGGGGTGACCAAGGTAGGCACAGAAGTCAGGGGCCAGTGGGCAGCTGTCGAGTCTCAAGTCCGCCCTGGAGTGCAAGAAGAACCAGTCCCCGAGGAACTTGCCTCTTAGGCTGGCACGGCCAGGAGAGATGCTCGCCCGGGCCCTTAGGCGTGACTGACCAGGGAGAGGCCTCGAGACCAGGAGGCTGCCCAGACCGCAGAGTAAATTCAGGTCCTCTTCCAGGCCCCTTGTGTCCCCCCAGGCCTCAGCATTGGTCAATGTGAGCCCGAGGACGAGGTGCCCGTTTCCCAGCCGAGGCCGTGGGAGGGAAGGCGGGCATCATGCTCCTGCCTGTGGCCCCGCTGTGGTGCTGTGGTGTTGCCGCTGGGCACCTGGGTGGCCAGGTCGCGAGGGCTACGCGCCTGGTCTCAGATAGGGCAGCAGGAAGGGCACTCGCCTAGCACGCGCTCAGCAGTGGCTCCATCCCAGCACCTCAGAGGGTCCCAAGCACCACCAGGAGTGACCCCTGAGCAAAGGGGTGCGAATGAGCCGTTAGCAAACCCAGGTGCGATGAAAACGAAGGAACTGTAGAAATAAGTAAAAAGAGAATATCCCAGATTTCACGTGTTGTTCATATAAGGGATCAGCGGGAAGTCGGCTGGGAGCGTGGCATTGGTGTGGGCACCCACTTGGAGCACCACGTGGAGTGCGCTGCCCACTGAGGGGTGGGGTCTCCCGCAAGGGGGAGCTGAAGCCCCTCAGCCTCAACTCTGGGTTCTGTGACCCCAGGTAGGGTGGTCCTAGCCCCCAGGAAGCGGAGGCCCGGTTGCCCTTCCCAAGCCTGCGTCCCTCGCAACAGCACTCACTCAGCAGGACGGAGGCGCTGGACGGAGGGCCAGGCTCTTGCCTTGGAGCGAGGGCCCACGGGACAGCTTCCCGCGAGGCTGCCACGTCTGGACGCCCCCCACGTGGGCATGCCACTGCTGGGCTCCGTGTGCCTGGACCCTGGCCTCCCAGTCGTCGAGCCCCCACGAGAGAAAGGAATCTTCGGAGTTCTCCTCCGTCCGTCCACCTGGTGGCCGGGACGTTTCAGATGTCACGACTGGACAAGCAGACCCCAGAGCCCAAGGAGTGACTCTGGTGGACCCCAGTGGGAGCCGTGACTGGAGACCCTTGTCCCCGGCGTTGCAGAGCTCCGCTGTGATTGGGCGTCTCCTGTCGGAGCTTTCCCTCAGTCTTGATTTTTCCCAGCAAGCTACGCCAGACACTTCCGACGGGAGACAGGTCTTGTGGGGCTTTGCCGCCCAGGACCCCACGGTCCAGCCAGGGCACAGGGGTGAGGCGGGCCTTGTGCTCGCTGGGCTACAGGATCCGTGGAGGACGCGGAAGGCGTGCGGCTGGCCAGGGGGAAGGTCAGCGGGCAGAAGGTCGGTGGAAAGACAAGCTTAGGGCAAGAGCGGGACCGAGCGGAGGCCTGGGCGGGGTCACCTCTGGGGCCCACGGTGCGGGTTTGAGCTCCGGATCCTATCATCCCCCGTGTCCCTGGGAGGATCAGCAGGGTGCATTTGGGCAGGTGGGACGTTCTGGAAGAGCACAGGAGGACTCACCCCACGGCCCTGTCTGCAGACAGCGTCCCCAGAGGACGCCCAACGCGGCCACGCCCACGGGAGACACGTCTGTGTGGGACCCAGGACTGGGGGGACACGGTGGGGGCGGGGGTGACCTGGCACTCTTGGGTCATCTCACCCCGGGCCGTGGAGAAGCTCCGAGGCTCCTGCTCCCACAGAACCTCCAGTCAGGCCGACGGCAGCTCCGCTGGTGCAGCCCTCGGACCCCGCGCCAGCTTCCGGCGCCCCTCAGGGCTTGCCCTGCACGCTCCATCCCTGGGGCCGCCTCCTGTTTATTTTTATGGACTGACTCACATTGCGTCTTTGAAGACCCACATTAAGACGGTGTTTTGTTTTCTCTCAAATAAAACAAATTGAAGCTAAGACTCACGTATCTGAGCGGGGGCAGACAGCCTTACGCACTCCGGGGTGAAAATCGCGAGTAAGTGCCTTTCAAAGCGGTATTTTAACCTCCTGCCACTCCGCCATCGTAAAATATGATTTTTTATTATTATTCAGATGTGAGTTTGGGGACGTGATTGAGGTTTTCCTATAATCAGTAAAACAGAGGAAACAACTTAAAAATGCTTGGGCGACCTCCAAGCAGGGGGGGAGGGTCTGAGAGGTGAGTGAGTTAATGTGGCACATGTTATAATAAAACGCCAACAGAAAGTAGCCCTTATAGTCCAATATTCTGGCGCACAAACCCCGCATTCTTCGGGGAGACTTTACTGCCGATTTCTAATAGAGACCCCAATTACGGCGCCGGCAGCCCGGAGCGCGCGGACCTGGAATAATTATCTAGTGCCGTGGTCACCAGTGGGAGAACCGAGTCTGGGCCCCATCACAGACTTTTCCACCCCTTAAAAATTCTTTCCATTTACAACGTGTGACATTGGAAGAAAACAGTCTTGTCCCTCAAAGTCAGAGTGAGCTTGCGGCCCCAGGGCTCCCAGGGCCGAAGGACGGGCCTGCCCGGGGCCACGCTTGGGCCCTTTGGGGCCACACCGAGACGCTGCCGTTGCTTTTGTTTTCTATTTCTTCTTTGCATTTTTATTTTTCGGGAGACGCGTGGCTGTGCTGGGCTTCCTCCAGGCTAGGCCGCGGGGGTCACCGCGGGCGGGGCATCAGAGCGGGCTGGGCCCTGCCGGGCAGTGGCCGAGGCCTGTCCTCTCCCTCGGGCCCGTGTCTCGGTGAGACACAGCGCCAGGCCCCTGATCCAGGCTGTGGCTCGGGACGGAGCCCAGGGTCTCACGAGCCTCGTGGGCGCCCGCGGGGCCTCCTCTCTGGTCCTCGAGGCCTTTGTTCCCTTACAGTGAACCTGAACTTGGGTTGCACCCAGGACACTCCAAAGCGCTCCTAGTGCCACCAAGAGAAGAAGCCCTTGGAAACGGTCCCTGAGAGGCCCCGTGCCCCCGGGACATGCAGTGGTGGCAGGAGCAGAGGGAGCCTGGGGTCCGGCCCTGCCCCCAATCCTGGGAGCTGCTGCTCTGGAGAGAGCCCGAGTGCTCGGAGGAGACACAGAGCCCGGGATGCTGCGTGGGAGCGGAAAGGAGCACCGGGGGTCACTGGGCTGCAGGGCGTGAGGGCTGTGACCCAGGGTCAGAGCGGGGCCAGGCTCCCTCCAGAGCACTCCAGGCAGGAGGACGGGGAGGAGTCTGATACCCGGGACAGGCGTCCTGCACCTGTCAGGCACGGGGGCGGGGGCGGGGGTGACCTGGCCTGGAGTTAATATGAGGAAGTGAGTTTGTGAGGAAGCAGAGTGGGCAGAAATGGGCGTGGTGGAAAGTGGGGCACGGGGAGGAGACACTGGAGGGAGTAGTATGTGGGGAAGAGAGGAGTGAAGAACTGGAGTGTGAGGAAATAGGTTTGTGAGGAAGTGGAGGTGTGAGGTTTGGGGGTACAGGAAGTAGGGGGTGAGGAAGAGGGTGTGTGAAGAAGAGGGTGTGTGAGGAAGAGGGTGAGTGGGGAAGAGGGTGTGTGAGGAAGAGGTTGTGTGAGGAAGAGGGTGAGTGGGGAAGAGGGTCTGTGGGGAAGAGGGTGTGTGAGGAAGAGGGTGTGTGAGGAAGAGGGTGAGTGGGGAAGAGGGTCTGTGGGGAAGAGGGTGTGTGAGGAAGAGGGTGTGTGAGGAAGAGGGTGAGTGGGGAAGAGGGTCTGTGGGGAAGAGGGTGTGTGGGGAAGAGGGTGAGTGGGGAAGAGGGTGTGTGGGGAAGAGGGTGTGTGGGGAAGAGGGTGTGTGGGGAAGAGGGTGTGTGAGGAAGAGTGTGTGAGGAAGAGGGTGTGTAAGGAAAAGGGTGTGTGGGGAAGAGGGTGTGTGGGGAAGAGGGTATGTGAGGAAGAGGATGTGTGAGGAAGAGTGTCTGTGAGGAAGAGGGTGAGTGAGGAAGCGGATGAGTGGGGAAGAGAAGTGTGAGAAATGGAGTGTGATAAAGGGGGTGTGAGGAATGTGTGTGTGAGGGAAAGTGGGTGTGTGGAAGCATGAATGTGGGGAAATGACCCCGGAAACAAAGCCTGCAGCGCCTCAGGGCCACAGCCATGCAGGACGGTGGTGAAGGACAGCGATTACTGCCTAGAACCTGCCGTCAAGCTGTCAGTCACATGCACTGGGCCTGTCTGGCCTTTGGGTCTCACCTGTGAGGCTTCTTTTCCATCTAGCCATGTGACTCACGCTGCTCCTTCCTGTGGTGACTGCCTACCTGGGGACCAGGTGTGGGTGGGTCGCGATGGGAATGACCAAGGTGGACACACAGTAATCCCAGGGCTCGGCCAAGCACCAACTGGCCACTTTTGCTTTTTTCTTTTTGTCCAGAAATCCTCAAATTAATCCCGAAATTGCTGTTTTCTTTGACATGTGACAGGTAGGAGATCAGAGAGTCAAGGCCCTGGTTTGTGGTAAAGAAGCATGCAGGCACGAAGAAGCACCTCACAGACTGGTCTCGCCATAGGGTTGAGGGCTGACCTTGTGGTACTGAGGGCCAGCCTGGAGGTGCATGTCCCTGCCTCCACCCGGGACGAACCAAGGCCCTTTATCCTACCACAGAACCCTCACAGGATAAGCCCTCCTCACTCCCTCACAGGATTACCCCTCCCCACTCCCTCACAGGATCACCCCCCCACTCTCCTCACAGGATCACCCCTCCCCACTCTCCTCACAGGATCACCCCTCCCCACTCTCTCACCCCTCCCCACTCCCTCACAGGATCACCCCCCCACTCTCCTCACAGGATCACCCTCCCCCACTCTCCTCACAGATTCACCCCTCCCCACTCTCCTCACAGGATCACCCCCCCCTACTCTCCTCACAGGATCACCCCTCTCCACTCTCCTCACAGGATCACCCCTCTCCACTCTCCTCACAGGATCACCCCTCTCCACTCTCCTCACAGGATCACCCCTCCCCACTCTCCTTACAGGATCACCCCCCCCTACTCTCCTCACAGGATCACCCCTCTCCACTCTCCTCACAGGATCACCCCTCCCCACTCCCTCACAGGATCACCCTTCCCACTCTCTCACCCCTCCCCACTCCCTCACAGGATCACCCCTCCCTACTGGTCCCCCATGGAGACACAGCCCGCTCCACTGCATGCTGCGGCGTAGGGCCTTGAGGAGCTCGTGCAGGAGTGAGGCGGCTGTTTCTCTTGAGAGAGCTTTGAACACGGCGCACGGCCTCTGGTCCCGCCCGGTGGTGAATCACAAACAGCTCAGCCCCTTCCCGCAGTGTTAGTTCTGTGGGGGCCGCTTTTTCCCTTCATAATTCAGAGCTCGAAGGAGTCGCTGAAAACCAACTTGGGAAAAACACCATTAGCCCAAGTCTAATGTGGAACTTCTAAGTTATGCTAAATTTTAGGCCTAAAGGTTTAATTTTCATGCTTTCTGGTTCTCCGCCAGACAGACTCCAGCTATTCGCTTAATATGCTTTCTTATGGTTTAATGTGTAGTAATTTCAGCGTTTTAGAAATTTATTTTCCTGAGAAATCATGGTTTTCCACCGGGACCGGGAGGGCGGGGAGCTGGCGAGGGGGCGCCTATTAGCGGCGCGGAGCTCGTTAGTGTCATCGCGGCATTACAGTGCTCTGTCTCCCGCATGGCCTCCGCCCGTGTCCCTCGCCCTCACCCCGCGGGGAACAAAGGAGTGGCGCAGGCAGCCTGCAGTGTGCGCCCACGGACGCCTGTGTGTTAGCCGGACAGTCCAGCGTGGCCTGGGGCTCACGCCAGCCTCTGTGGGCACCTCAGACCCGCGGCCTCGCCTGCCCTCCATCCCCAGGGCCGCAGGGCAACGGTGCCGCCTGCCTGCCCTCTCTTGGGCGCACAGAGAGACCCTGCGCAGGCCCCCGGGGGTCCCTGGCCCACGGTCAGTCTGTCCAGCCCTCGATGATGGGTGGCAGTGCTTGGGGGCACCTCAGCCCTTCCCAGGCCCAGACCCCCGGCGCCGTGTAGACTTGAGCCGTCAGTGCCCAGAGGCAATGGGTACCTGACAGGAGTTCCTGCCCCTGCCAGGGAAGGTCTCCCAGGGAGATGCCGGACACAGCGGTGTCCAGAGGACGGACAGACAGACGGACAGAGCGTGACCGTCTGACGTCTCTGCCTGTGAGCCAGGGCTCTGGGCCGAGGCCCCGTGACAGCTGAGGCTGGAGAGCAGACACAGGATGCTCCATGCACCGTGCTCAGACCCCCTCGTGGCCAGGGGAGAGTGCCCAGGAGCGGGCGTGACCACGAGGCTCCGCGCGTCGCACAGAGGAGGTCGGGCTCTCGCTGCTGAGTCCGCCTGCGCTGCTGCTTCCTTCTCTGCAGGTGACGGCCCCGTCCTTTGAGCGTCTGCTCTGTCTGAGCCCATGCAGGGGCCGCCACTGGGGACCCAGGGCGGGAGAGGAGACATGAGGGGCCAGGGGCCGTGTGTGGACACGGAGGCCAGTCTCAGCTCTCCCCGGAGGCTGGCGTGGAGCCCTGCCCCCGCCCCCACCCGGCCGAGGCTTGGGGGCACAAGCTACAGTGCCAGCACCGAGGGCCAGAGAGACCAGCCCCAGGAAGCTGCTGCCCTGCAGACTGGCCTGGAGCCCAGGCGAGAGGCCCTGACCCTCGGGGACAAGCCCACACTGACCGTCCATCCGCTCATCCCGCTCGGCCTGGGAAGCTCACTCCTCATCCTCATCTTATTTCTCAGAGGAGGAAACCAAGGTACGCAGAGGCGGGCCCTACTCCAGAGCACTTGTGGCCAGGATCCCACGGGTTCCCTGTGTGGTGGCTCCCAGCCCAGTGCTCACAGGCACCAGGGACGCCAGTGCTGAGGCAGTGGCCAGCATGCTCTCCTGGCCCTCCAAGGCTGCGCACCGCCTTGTCCACTGGCTCGAGCAGCAGCGCCGGGTCTTCCCAGCCCTGCCCAGACGTCTTGCCCGTGTCGGCCTTGGGAGAAACGAGCCCCACGGCGCCTTCCGGGGCTGCCGGCTGCTTCTCCCCAGGTGCCAGGGCCCTGGCGGGTCACTCTGGTGCCCCCTGGTACAGTCACGCGTGTGCCACACCCGTAGGTGCAGTGCTTGGCTCTCTCTCAGGAAATGCAGGTGCCGGTGCCTGAGCACCGAGGGTCTCCCGGGGGAGCAGCCTCTCTCCACCGCCTTGTCCGGGAAACGTGTCCTGGGGCTGGAAGCTCTGTCCTGGCTCACAGCCCGGGATGGCCTGGCGGGGGCGCTGCTGAGGGGGTCGCCTGTGTCCCGGTGGGCGGCCGGCTGGGGCGTCACCACCCTCTGCTGTGGATCGTCGGCCTCGGAGGCGTGCCAGCTCTGCCCGGGGTCAGCCTCGCGCGCACGACGCTCGTGAGGAGGGCGGCGTCTGCCGTGTCCGTCCCTTATCCAGCACGGTCGAGCTTCCCCGAGGACACAGGGCTGCCCTCGAGACGGGGCTGCGTCAGGCGCCCACCGAGCTGGGCGCCAAAGGCCCCAGACTAGCTATTGTCAGAGACAAGACGGCAACGGCGTTCCTGCGGCCGGCGTGCCCGTGGCAAGCGCGCTCCCTCACGGGGGACTGCTTGGGCGCTCTCCGCGCTGATCCCGGCTCAGGCAGCGGCCGGGCGGGCGCGGAGGTGCGGGGCTCAGCCATAATTTACAAGACGGCGGCGTGAGGAGAGTGTCATGATGTCTAACTTATAGGGCATCCAAATGTCACAGGCCCAGCAAGTCCCCATTAGCCGTAACTCAGCCCCTCTGAAGCGACCTGACATTCAGAACTGATGAGGCCGGTCCCCGGGGCCCGCCCCGACCCCGCGAGCCCAGGCCACCCCGCAACCCGCGCGGCGCGGGGTCAAACCGTGAGCGCCCCCCGCAATTTACAGGGCAGCCTCTCCCGCCGCCGGGCGCTGCCCCGGCACCATAAATTTCCCAGGGAGCGTAAAGAGCCATCCAGTGTATATCAAATCAATATCATCGCGGCTCGCAGCCGGGCCCGGGCTACAGTTCACAAAATAAACCAGGCCGGGGGCTGGGTTTCTGCCCTGGGCGATCAATCAGACTGCCGGGTCATGGGTTTTAGTGTAAATTAACACAGCAGAGGCCACCGCACTCCCCAGAGGATGATCGAATACGGGATTCTCGGAGCCCCCCCACCCACCCGGCCCCATTCCAGGGCTGATGCTCCGAGGTGACGCTGCACTAACAGAAATAAGGAGTCGTGCTTGGAAGGAGGTGGCGGAGGCCAGCAGGGCCCCCCGCCCCCGTCAGACACACGCCCCCAGCAGCGGGCAAGCGGGGCTGTCCTGGGGATGGCAGGCGGCTGAGACCCTCGGGGTTGGGCGGGGCCCCTAGCCCACTGCCCTGCTTCCACCACTGCCATCCCAGGGCTCTGCCCCTACGCTGCAGTCCAAGTGCTCCTGTCCTGGCCGCAAGCTCTGTCCCCACTGGCCACATGGGCAGGACTGGCCGTGGCTGGCTGGGAGGTGGCCGTGGGCTCATCTTCCCGCAGAAGGCCCCAGGGGTGTCCAGGGGAAGACCCTCCAGCCACTGTGAGTGGAGCCCTGGGGCCAGATCTCTCAGAAGACGGTCTGCGGGGCCCAGCCCGGCCGTGACGGGGTCTGCGGGGCCCAGCCCAGCCGTGTCGGGGTCTGCGGGGCCCAGCCCGGCCGTGTCGGGTCTGCGTGGCCCAACCCGGCTGTGTCATGGTTCGGGCTGAGAGTGCGAGTCTCGCCCTCAGTCTTGGCACTCCTCGCTCCAGGTAGGGGAGTTCCCTGTCACCCGCATCCCCCTCCCCCTCTCCCCCCTCCCCCCTCCCCCCCCCGCCTCCTCCCCGGGTTTTGCCATCAGGATCTCCGAGCGGCCCTGCACGAGAGAACGGCCCCCACTGCGGGTGTGTCTGTGGGCCCGGGGGTGAGGGTCCCTCCTGACGGCAGTGTGGACCCCAGAGCGGGTGGCGTCTCTCGGCACGGCACGGTGGCGGGAGGAGGGGCGGCCGCTGTGCCCCGTGTCCCTGGAACAGCCGGAGGGGCCAGGGGAGTGCGGCCACGGGCACCGCAGCCCCGGCCGGCTCAGGGCAGGGTGAGGAAGCCCCGTGGGGCCCGAGGTGTGACTCTGTTTTGTGTTTTGGCGCCTGAGCACGGCTCGCGCCAGGCAGCCAGGGCCAGGGCTCCTTCTTGCACAGACGGACGGGACACAGCGCGAGCCCTCCCGGCGCCTCAGGAAACGGGCGGCCGGGGACAGTCCGCAGGGGACGTGGAGCCAAAGGCATGGGGCTGCCCGCCCGCAGCTGCCCGCCGGGCCCGCCCTAGGCTCACCCCACCCTCGGGCCTGCCTGTGGGAGCTGGACTCCAGCTTCCCTCCTGGCCTCCGCCCCGGCCTCTTGGTGGGTCCAAGGATTTCCCGCGTCTCTCGTGTCCGTATCTCCAGAGGGACCCGGGCACCTCGGAGGTCAGAATGGGGTGAGCAGACGTGGCAGACCCAGGCTGCACCGGGACATGGGGGTCGGCGAGGGCATGGAGGTGGCGAGGCTTTACCTGCCGGCACATGGCCAGCTCCAAGGCGGGCCAGAGGGTGGGGAGGAGGTGGAGTGAGCAGGATAATGAGTAGAACGACGAAGGCGCCAAATTAAGGATCACGGCACGAGGCGCTGGACGTCCGTCTTGCTCTTACAGCGTGAGTAATCGGGACAGAAAACGGAGACAGGGAGGATTCCGGTGGCCCAGGGTGTGGGCCCAGCAGCCAGGAGACATGCCCGCCTGCAGGCTGGGCCTCGCCTGGCTCTCGACGACGCGTCTGCCCGCAGAACGCCACTGTTTCCAAGTCTCACGCTCAGAGTTATTTGCATTCGAGCCTAATGCCATTAGGAAACCACTGAGCTGAGATATCACATAGGTTGGTTTTCATTATCATTCCTGCATAATGCGGCCGCGCTTTCAGGTAGTAATTAGATGCATTAAGGACGGATGATTCCTTTGGGGCTTATACTGGAGATTTTCCCTCCGAATTCGTGTCAAAGGCCACCCAGGGCAGAGAGCTGTGAACGCCACTGAGGAAGGTGCAGAGAGACGCTTCTGAAATGCACCCGTGGCCGAGGACAAAAAATTTGCACATTTGAATTCTCCAAGCAGACAGCGAGGGGGCTTCCGTTTGTGCCCTACTGGGCCGGGGGCGGGGAACTATGTAGCTAGGCGACAACACGCCTGCTTGGGCAAACCAAGTGGAAAATTGGCATTGAAGATACGGATTATCGGCCTATTTTTACTGTTAATTTTGAGGAGTGGAATTTTTATCTAGCTCTCCTGGGAATGCCAAGTTCCGTCTCTTTCACGGAATGGGCCCGTGGGCCCAAACAGCTCCTACACTGCTCTGCTCGATCTGGAGCAAGGGGTTGATTTAAATTCTAAAGGGCCTGATATCTGCAATTTTTACATAATGTCTGCATTAAAACCCAAAAGGTAATGGAGACTATTTTAATATTAGCCTATTTTAACATGTTTTTATTCAGATATGTTTGCACACTTGCCTCAAAACCATACCATGCAGTTAGAATGCTTTGGATCAATTTCTTGGAAACAGCTCTCGCGAGTCCCAGTATTCTAAACAGTCTTTTCAGCATTCACTCCTTTCTCTCCTAGTCACTGGACATAAAAATACCATTTGGAATAACAATTTAAAATAGGATTCTAAAAATAAAATAAGACACCCCTGTTTAGCAAGTGAAATACAGGACATCGGGACATTTGAATTTCAGATCAACAGCAAACATCTCTCGACGTAGACGGCTCCCAGGACTGCGGGAAGCTTTCTACTCAGAACCAACTTATTGATCTAAAATCCGCCATCCGCTGGGAGCCCCACCCCGCCCCGGGTCAGGCCCTCCGTGGAAGTTCTGCCTGTGCTCGTGCAGCACACCGAGATGAGACACAAATCTTTTTATACCCTCCACGGGCTCTCGGCAACGCACAATCAGGGCGACTCATCCCGGGCGAGGGCGGGAGCTGGATGAGCACCTCCCACCCGAGCTCCCGTCTCAGACGCCGAGCTGCTTGGCTCGGGGCACGTGGCTGGAAGCCAACCGAGCATCCAGCACCGGGTCTGCAGGGCGGATTCCTCAGCCTCGGAGCTGGGTCCCCCTGGGGCCATGGCCGGGGGCTGGGCTGGAAGGAGGGACGGTGGATCAGAGGCACCCACGTGGCCTCCTCAGGGCCTCGGTAGCCCTCCATGCTGAGTCTCTGAGCGGCGTTCTGAGAGTGTCCCGCTGAATCGCCTTCCCTGGGCCGGGCAGGCTGCTCTCTGCAGAGCAGGTGGGGCCCAGCCCGTCAGGTGCAGAGCAGCACAGAGCCACGACAGCAACGTGGCGGATGGCGCTTCCCCAGACGAGGGCTTTCTTCCGCGTCGCTTCCTCTGTGCCTTGATATCACTTTTTCCTGCTTCGGACTTGAAATGAAGCATCAGCTGTTCCCGGGCCTCCAGCTGCAGCTCCGGGCGGGAACGGCAGGAAGGCTCCCCCGTCTCTAGCTGTGTCAGCCTCTGAAACGCGCACACAGCAGCACGGGCGGGAAGGAAGATGCATCCCACACGCATGCACACGTAGGTGAGGAGGTGCTAGTTCACGGAGACACGTGTAGGTGGCCGGATGTCTAGACACACACTCCCACATAGCACGGACTCCGGCACTGAGAAGCTGGGGGGAGGGTCCTGGTGAAAGAGCACTGAAAAGCAAGGAAGTGGGTTTGGGCCTGGGTGGAGCAGGCTGGGAGGCGTTTGGGTGGCGGGGTAGGAAAGCCTCGGGCCACGCGTGTGGGTGGGAGCCAGGCGTCTCCCGCGCAGGCGAGGCCAGGCCTGGGGAGAGGAGGCAGGGGCTCGGCTGAGGGCTGAGGGCCGTGGTCTTCACGCGGTGCTGAGGGCGGGGAAGGGTTGGAGAACAACGCTTGACCAGCTTGGACATCACGGCCAGTCCCTGGGCTGGCGGGGGGGACGGGGGCTCGTCCATGCAGGGGTCCTAGAATTGTGTGGCGCCTAGAATACGTGAGTGATGAAACTAGAACACGTCAATGATGAAACTAGAACACGTGAATGATGATGAAACTAGAACACGTGAATGATGAAACTAGAACACGTGAATGATGATAAAACTAGAACACGTGAATGATGAAACTAGAACACGTGAATGATGATGAAACTAGAACACGTGAATGATGATGAAACTAGAACACGTGAATGATGATAAAACTAGAACACGTGAATGATGAAACTAGAACACGTGAATGATGATGAAACTAGAACACGTGAATGATGAAACTAGAACACGTGAATGATGAAACTAGCCAGGGACGTGTCTGGGCAGGAGAAGGAGCTCGCCGGGTCCTCGGCAGCATCAGAGTCGGAGGTGAGAAGCAGCACAGGCGGGACCAGACGGTGGGGCCCGATCGACCCTTCGCAGACGTGGAGGCACGAAGGTGTGGCTGGAGCACAGGGAGGAGAGCCCAGAGCCCACAGCCCCTCAGACGGAGCCCCGGGTTGGGCCCGGCGTCTTCCCAGGAGAGGGGACCCTTGGCGGCGTCTCCCAGCCCCACCCGCCCCGACAGGCCTCGGTGTCGCTTGGATTTCAACACTTGCCTCTTTCTCTGCGTGTTTTCCCCCTTGCCGTTCCCAGGAATGGAGCCCCGGTCTCCGGAGTGACAGGCCTGGACTCCTGTACCTCCCCCCGAGAGCCACATCAGGCCTGAGTCTCAGCACCCTCCGGGGCCTGCGCCGAGCCCCTCACCTGCTCCTGGTGGGCTAAAGGCATCAGAGCGGTTGTCCTTGAGGACGCACCGACAGCTGGTCTTCTCCGTCTGGGCTGACCGGGGCTGCCAGGAGGAGGCTTCCCCAGGGCTCAGTCCAGCCCAAGCGGCAGCACCCTCCACACCCTGGTTTCTTCGGGCCTATGTGTGCCGGCACGACAGTGTGGCACGAGGCCCCGGGGCCCTGAGTTCCACAGGTGCAGTGTGACGTGCTGGACCAGAGGGAGGAACGTGTTCGGGATGGGGGAGGGGGGTGAGCACCGGGGCTGGAGTCTCCAAGTCAGAGGCACACAGGCGCGTGCTCTGGTGCTGAGCTGTCTCCGGAAGACGCCTGAATCTGATGGCCGTGGACGGAGCTCGCGGGTGCTGCTCCTTCCTTCCCGCAGTCTTTCCTTGCGGCGGGAGAATGCTCATGCCGGCTGGGCAGCGGGACCCCGAAGGCCTGTCCCCGCCAAGGCCACGGGCGAGCTCGTGTCCAGGGAACCGTGCCTGAACCTCGCGCTCTGGCCGCCACGATACGGCCAGGGCTGACCGAGAGGGCCCTCGGCGGGGGAGCTCCCGTCCACACACGGGACAGGGCAGGGGGCACCGGTGAAGGTGGGCATGTGCCCAGGTTCCAGGGCGCAGGCTGACGTCTCCTGGGCTCTGGGTGCGAGGCGACATCGGGAGGAGAGCCCGCCAGGCACCCGCAGGGGCGACAGTCCCCCTGGACCTCTGGGCCTCCAAAGCGTCTCCCCCGTCTCTCGCCCTCTCTCTCTTTTTATTTCTGTTTTTCTTCTTTTCATATTTTCTTAGAAAGGAAGCCCTCTCTCCCGCTCTCTCCCTCTCCCTCTCTCTTCTCTCTCCCTCCCTCTCTCTATCTCTCTCACTCCCTCTCTCTTCTCTCTCCATCCCCCCTCCCCATCTCTCTCTCCCTCTGTCTCTCCCTCTTGCTCTCTCCCTTTCTCTCCCTCTCCTTCTCTCTCTCCCTCTCTCTCCCTCTCTCTCTCCCTCTCCCTCTCCTTCTCTCTCCCTCTCTCTCCCTCCCTCTCTCTCGCTCTCCTTCTCTCTCTCCCTCTCCTTCTCTCTCTCCCTCTCTCTCCCTCCCCCTCTCTCCCTCTCTTTCTCTCTCTCCCCATCTCCCTCTCCCCATCTATCTCTCTTTCTCTCTCTCCCCTGCTTCTCTACCTTACTTTATTTTCCTGAGAGGTGGGTAATAGGCATTTTCAGACCAAATTGGAAAAGGCATTTTCCTTTTGTTTACACCCCAGCAGCACCTGAATCAATAGCAGAAGTCTCCAATTATTGCATTCTCCTGTTAGCCTCATCATCTGTGGTGACGGGCTGCTTCATAGTCATTTGAAATGACAAAAGTTATCTCCGAGATATCATTTGATGGAGTCCCGCACTCCGTCGACAGTGCATCTAGCCATATCTGTTTAAGCTTTTAATTTTATTTATTTGCTTTCATAATTAAACAATACACTTTTAGAAGATGGGTTTCGCCTTTAATTACTTGGGATGAGATATGACAACTCCAATTACTGCATTTCAACCTGGTGTTTATTTTTGTTTTTCTTCTTTTCATCTTTTCTTAGAAAGGAAGCCCATTTCCAATTACCGTCCATACTCTTCATCTCGCTTTTATTTATGGCGGCAGAGTACGTGGATTGCCTGTGCTGGGTTGTAATTGCCTGTGTCACTGGGACCTCAAAAGTCAGTGTCGAGGTTCTGGGCTCTCTGCTGTTTAATATTGATGGCAAGCGGGGGCTTCTGACACGCATTGATGAATTTGTCAAATAGTGCCTGGAAGTCCTGATAAAAAGTTGTCAGGAAACCATATTCTGGCTGTTGAACAAAGACAGCTGCCACATGTGGGGTGGGATCCTCGCAAACTCCCTTTGCGTGTCCTGACGCATCTTCGTGGCTTCCGGTTCCTTCCCTATGAGTCCCGACTCGTTGAGAGCAGCCAGCTCCCGGGACTAGCAGGACAAGGGCTGGCCGTGCCTCCTGGCCACTCGGTCCGATGCCCAGCGCCCGGGGGAGGCCCTCCGCTCTCTGCTTTGCCATGTTGTGGTCAGTCAAAGCACTCCTCAAGGCTGGCAGACCCCCCCACCCGGGGTCTCAGCTTGATTCTGCATCTGTGTTTGTCTCCCCTGGCAAACAGGAGCAAACCCAAACCAGCTGGGATTGACCAAGCCTCGGTGACCAGACCCCAGCGCAAACTCCCCTCCTGTGCCGAGTCCTCAAGGACAACCGTGAACGGGCACGATGCCGGACCCCCACCAGAGCCGCACAAATGGAGCAAAAGAGCAGGAGTTGGTGGGGACTCTGCGGCTTCTGAGGGGGCTGGACAGGAGACCTGGGGTCCGTTCCTGGGAAAGCAAGAAAGAAAAATAAGCGGAGAAACAAACGCAGGTGTTACGCTTCAAGTGACACCCAGAAGGTCTGTCGGGGCAGGGTGGGGCTGGGAGGAGCCCGCCGGCCGAAGGGCGCGCTCCTGAGCTCCCGCGTGGGGGCGAGGGTGTCCCTGGCCCGAGGGCAGGGTGCCGGCTCCTCCACGTGCACCCCAGGGCCCCTGTGTTGTGCTTGAAACTCGCTCCAAGTATGCTTTTAGCTTATTAAAATAAACACTGATGAGTTTTTACTAAGAAACACGGAGAGAATTACACCACGGGCAGGCCCCGACGGAGGGGAGGGGCCGGGCAGACCCTGGCGGTCACTGGCGGTCACTCAGGCCGGCACACAGGCAGCGCAGCCGGGGCGTGGGGGCGACAGAGGCATGGTGGAGGCGGGATCCTGGGGGACACTGGCCCCTGAGCACGCACCTGTGTACACTCTGTGGAGAGGGAGACGCGCGTGGCCGAGAGACAGCACAGGGACGGGGCCTGACGCGCGCATGGCCGACCCGGCTCACCCCCAGTACCCCCCGAGCAGCCTCCCCTAGAACGTCCAGTGCCGCCTCTTCCCAGCTGGCCTCCTGCTTTCTCGTGCCCCTGCCTGCCTGCCCGGACTGTTATCCACAGAGCAGCCATGCAGGGGTGCGAGACAGAGCAGGCGGGCAGGGGCGCAGCTTTGCATTTCTGGGCGGAGGAGTGTAAGTTCCTGTCCAGGTTTGAGAGCCCCGGGGACCCTGGGGCTCGGGCGAGAAGGACCCCAGCAGTCTGCACCCGGCACCGCCCTGGCCCCCCGCCGCCCCCGGGGCTCAGCCTGAGACACGGCGAAGCCTGGGGGGGGGGCCTGGGGACCCGCCAGCGGGGGCTGCAGCTCAGCACACAGGGACTGGACAGTCCAGCGGCAGCCGGAGGCCACGCGCTCGGCACCGGCCTGGAAAGAGGCAGGGGAGGCGTCGCCCTGCAGGGCCCGGAGCCCGAGGGGCGGTGACCCGGCTTCTGCCGCTGGCCGCACTCCGCCCCGAAGGCAGGGCTTCTTGGTTGGTCTCGGTAAATCGTGTTTTTAAAAATAAGCTCAGGGGAAAGCTCCTCAGGCCGTTTGAAGGGACCCCCCCCCCCCGGGCGTGAGTCCCGAGCAAGCCAGAGGGACGCGGGAGCAGCTTGTTCTCTTTCTGAGGGCGAGTCCGTCTGGCCCGTCCAGCTGGCCGCCTCACGCAGGCTCTCCCAGGACTCCCGGCGTCTGCCTGTCCCCGGAGCAGCCCGGCCGATCTCTCTGGGCAGTCAGGCTGGTTCTCACCGGGCTGAAGTGCCTCTGGGACAGGCCTGTGTCCACCCACGGCGTCCAGAGTCGGGGCAGAGTCAGCCCAGACGAGGGCCCGGGCCCGGCCGGCGGGCAGTGGGCCGGAGTGTGGGCACGCAGCCTGCAGGGTCTTGGGGTGTGCCTGCTCGCAGGCTGACCTCTGGGCGTCCCTGCGTGGCCCGGCAGGAGGGACACCTCCTGGGGTGGGCGTGGGCAGCAGGCCACCACCCCCGAGAGCAACCGCCCGTCCGTGGTCCCTAATGCGCACGAGGGTCCTGCCCGCTGTCCCCAGTCATTGCTAATTGTTTTAAGTAATATTCAGATCAATTCGTGGTAATCTCATTAACCTCCATGTTTGTGTCCCAATTAGATTACTTTCATGTTTGTTTAAGCTCTTTCGCTTTTTAGAATGTCTCTTTCAAAGACAAATCGAACCACTGAAAGTAATCAATGGCTTCTGGGGGTCCTAGCGAGGCGGAGCCAGGGGCCAGGGACCACCCGGTGGTCCTGGAGGAGCAGGCTCGCCTGGCGCCCAGGGGGACACCGAGGCACAGGCGGAGTGACCGTTCTTCACGAAAACCATGCCGCTGTGCCATGCTCAAGCTCGCGCTCAGGGAGCCAGAACAACAGCCCTGAGTGGCGGCCGCTGGCCCCGCTCGCCTGCTCCCGGCCTCGCTGTGCAGGTCTGGACTGGGTTCAGAATGGGCAGCTGGCGGCGGCCGACGGTGAGCCACGGGACCCCTGTCCAGCCCTCCGGGGCAGCACCTTCTCTCCGACACAGGATCACCCGGTCACTCCGGAGTGTCCCAGAGAGTCACCCACCATTTCCGGGAAGTCCCTTGGCCCCTAGCGCCGTGGCGTCAGGGAGCCTTCCGGGAGCCGTGCTGCTCGGACCTGCCCGCCGTGTCCGGAGAGACTGGGCTCTCCCTCCCGAGACGCGCAGTGGACCAGGGGGGTGCGTGGTCTCGCCCGGCTCCCTCTGTCCCCCGTCAGCTCGGGGAGCCCGGGCCGAGCCACCGTCCTGACTGCAGATCCCTCCGGCCGCTCAGGTCTGGCCTCTGGGGTGGCGAGCGCGTGGGCCTTGCCCAGGCTGGGCAGGAGGTGCTGCTGACCGTGGCCTTCCGGGGGAGATGACAGCCAGCAGCTGGGGGCTAATGGAGATGGGGCGTGTCAGAAGCCCCCCCATGTCAGGGTCCAAACCGGAGAGTCGTGAGTCCCCCGAGACCAGTCGCTGTGGCTTCTCAGGGGGCAGAGGGACACCGAGCCTGACCAGGTCTCTTGCTTTGCCCTTGCACACGGGGGCTCCCGGGCCCCTGGTCAGGGCTGCGAGACACTCCCTCAGAGTGCTCGGGACACTGCCAGGCAAAGGGGCGTCCGTCAGGGTCAGGCCCTGCGTGCACAGCAGGGTGAGGAGCCCTCGGGAGACTGCTGCGAGGTGACCCCCGAGGGCTTGGCTGGACCCCCGCGTGGTGGGAGAAACGTGCCCGTGTGCTCCTCGATCTCGGAGCCTTGGCCTGAATCAGAATCGCCAGGGGAAGAACCGGCAGAAGCCTCTTACCCCGCTCGAGACGTCGCCATGCGCCCAGCCTGCGCCCAAACCCCACACCGGAGGCCGCACCCAGGGCCCGGGAGGGCTCGGGAGGAAACGGGGCCCTTCTGCCCCGACCTCCCCTGCGGGCCTGCCCTCCCGGAGCCACACTGCCCCGAGCAGGCACGGCCACGCGGCCACACGGGGACTGGCTGGCCCCTCCCCGGCCGGAGCCCCGAGTGAGGGTGCCGTGTGTCACCCTCGCGGCAGAGCAGGGCGTGAGCCCCAGGGGGCCCGCGGGAACGAGTGTCTTTGCGTCAGTGGAAATGGCCCGTTTGTCTGCCCTCGGCCATGACTCCCGCCATCAGAGGCCCTTGCCGGCTGAGGGCAGCTAGCACTGGTCAGTGCTCCCGCCCCTGTCTCCTCCTGTGCAAAGGTCCATTCATCTAAGGGGCAGCCGGTGCCGGCCATGCCCCCCCGCCCACTGAGCACAGTGTCCACAGTGTCGGTGCCCCACAGCGGTGGGCACAGGCCTCCTGCCTCGGGCATCGCGGACGGAAGGCGCCCACAGGGCACGGCATCGTGCCCCCGCCCACGCCCACCTTCCTCTCCCCCCAGTGAGTGGCCCCGGGGTCTCCCTCCTTCGGGAGCCACCCGCACCCGCCGTCTCTGCCTCCTGCTGCCCCCCTGCGCCGTCTCGGGAGCTCTCGAGTCTCACGGCTTCACCCGGGCGCCGGACACGCAGCCGGTGGCTCCCAAGCCAGAGTCCCGGCTCCCGGCGTCTCCCGGGGCAGCTCAGCCGACTGGGCCTCGGCGTACCATGTGGCCACCGTCTGGCCATCGCTGCTGCCCTCCCCAGTCCCCAGCAAGGACCCTGAGCACTCGGCCGGAAGCACCCAGGCACTGCGGGAGCCGTCACAGCCCGTCCCGGGCCTTCTTCCCCGCGGACACGCCACTCCGCCAGGCGGAGGGGACAGCCGCCCGCCTGCCCGAAACCAGGAACAGGGCAGACTCGGGGCCTCCCCGAGTGGCCTCAGGGGCTGGCGGCCTCGTCAGGGGCGGCCGCACTCCCGGTGTCCTCGGCAGGAGAGAAGAGTTTGCAGGACACTGCACAGAATGGGTGAGCACCCTGCAGCGGGCACCAAGCTGGAGGGACGCGGCTCTGAGCCAGGGGGTGCTTCGGGCACTCGGAGCCGGGGGGCTGCTCCCTGGAGGGCCAGACAGAGGACGCCAGGCCGCCCGCCTCCTCCGGGAGACAGGCCTTCCTCAGCGTCAGCCACCGCCCGGGGCTTGGTCAGGGCCGCTGGGGGCTCAGGCAGTCCCGAGGGGCAGCTTCCCGCCCGGTGCCCGCTGGGGGCTGTGCCCTGACTCCCGCCCGGCCCCTCGCCTCGCCCCCCGCGGGCCGTGCCCTTCTGCCCTCGCTTTGCCGTTTCGCTGATGTGTGACAACCCCGGCGGATGGATGGATTTCCAGCTGATCCCGTGATAATAACTCTCTGGGAAACATTTTCATGTTAGATCAGATCGAATGAGAAAGCGTCTCTGGTGATTCCTCCCTGTGATTCGGGAAGCATTAATTCCAGCTGTTCTTGCCACGCTGGAACGCGTTCTCTCGGCACCGATATGCAAGGAGCTTCTTCACAGCACAGATGTGGTTCCCAACAGCAGAGGGAGAAAAGTCTGCTTACAATTTCGAATCGCCTTTGGCTCCTGGTGGGGAGCGCGGTGGGGGTGTGGCTCTGTCACCCCAGGTTCCCAGGAGCCCCGTGGCCTGAAGGAGGCGGCACCTGGGCAGGGCCGGGGGTGACAGGGGTGAGGGAGGGTCCCTGTGGGGAGGATGGGCCCCTGCCGTAAGGGACCTGCTGGCTCCCGGGCGGCCCAGCCAGGTGAGGACAGGGAGGCCAGCGGCTGGGCTGGGGTCAGGTCCTGAGGAGCCCAGAGCCCAGAGCCCTGGGGGTGAGGGGCTGGCGAGAGCGGGGTCACTTGTTACAAAGCGGCCCTCCTGAGGCCCGGGCCTCTGCCAGCGGCCGAGTCCGTCCCTGTCCTGAAGGCCCTGTGGGCAGTGAGAGGCCCGGCCCGGCTGAGGACGGTCAGCAGAGACCCCCAGAGAGCAGAAGCGCGACTGAGCTGCCGTTGTCGCGAGGTGTCCTGGGCGGCGTCTGCCGGGGTCAGACCAGAGCCCCCAGACCAGAGCCCCCAGACCAGAGCCCCCAGCCCTTCACGGCCGCGCCCTGGGCTAGGCCGGCTGAGTCCAGGCTGTCTGACCCTCGTTGCTCTCTGGCGGTCCTCCCAGAATATGTGACGGACTCCAGGGTCGCCCCAGAACTCTCCTCAGCAACGTGTCACCCGCGTGGGACGTCTTGTTCTAGCCTTGATCTGCCATATGCAGAAACTGTAAAATCTTAATCAAAGAACGTGTGTGTGTGTGTGTGTGTGTGTGTGTGTGTGTGCATAGACATTTCTGTATCCTGCTTTTTCTCTAAACTGTAATTTTATACACACATTTTTAAGTGACTGTAATGCTTCTTCCAGGGACTATGTGAGACTCGATCCTTTCCTCTCCACTCACACACCTAAATGGCCTGTTTATAAATAATAAATAGGCTTTGCCTCGTAGGCCTTTTGGAGTCAAGACTTAAACAAAGTAAACAACTTTAACTTTTTGCACTTGGCTCTGCTCTCAGGCATTACTCTTGGCAGTGCTGGGGGGGACCACAGGGCATGCCAGGGATCGAACCCGGGCCGGCCGCGTGCAAGGCAAGTGCCCTCCCTGCTGTGCTACCGCTCTGGCCTCACAAACCTTAGACCTGCTCATGGCACGGGCCTCTGTTTCTCCGGCTGGGCTCAGTGGGGCCCGGGCCCTCGGGGCTGCCGCATTTTGGGGGTAATAGTGGCGTGTTTGCCCGTGTTGGGGTGTTTGGGGTCGGGGCTGTCCCCACCACACCCTGATGCCTGAGGCCAGGCCCCTGGGCGATGGGGGTCAGTGAGACCTGCTTCCCTCCACCGCCCCCTACAGCCTCTCCCCAGACAGGGCAGCCGTACACATGTGTCGGGGCATGTCGGGGCGTGTCGGGGCGTGTCGGGGCGTGTCGGGGCGTGTCAGGGCGTGTCAGGGCGGGGTGGGGGCAGAGCTGTATTCCCCGCGTGGCTGGCGCAGAACAGGGCTCACCGTGGTGCCTGCAGCTGACCCAGGGACCACGGGCTACTGGGCCTGTGTCTGGGACCCCAGGGATGCTCAGGACGGTCACGGCAGCCTCCTGGACACGAGGAGCGGCCCAGCACCACCCCGAGGGCCTGCGGGCGGGCCGCTCCCCCTGAGAACATTCATTTCACTGCAGCGAGAGCAGAGGCATTGGCTCTGCAATGAGCATCTATTATCTGCGGGAGCCGCTTTGCGTGCGGTGGTGCTGTTGCGTGCGTCTCATGTGGCGTCGTGTGCAGAGCCACCCTGGCCAGCCCGCGTGTGCCGGGCGTCAGGGGGGGAGGGCGGGGGGCGGGGCTGGCCTGGACCGCAGGCCCTGTGCTTGGAGGAGCTGCCGGAGGACGTGGTGGCCTCCAGCGTGCGAGCGGCAAATGACGCTGGTGGGAGACGCCGAACCCACCAGTGAGACTCTGGGGACGGCCCCCTGGGCTCTTGCTCACCGGCGGGGCTGCCCTCCGGCGCCCAAGGAAGCGGACTCAGTCCTAGCACCCACCTCCACAGCCCGCCGTGCAGCTGTGTGGCCTGACAAGGGCGCGGAGACCCTCGCTCCCTCCGACACACGGGCCGGGCTCCTCGCCTGGCCGGGAGCCCTGGACGCCTGCTGCCCACTGCTGCCCACTGCTGCCTCGGCCTGAGGGCTCCACGCGGGCGGCCAGCAGAGGTGGGGCGGGGCGGCCGCAGGCTGACCCCACAGAGGAGGCGGGTGCTGAGAGCGCTCCCAGCCCCTCTGTGCCCCCCGAAAAGCCCCCTGCCAGGTGCCACCCCACATGCTGGCCCCGCCTCAGCCCCGCACCGGGCCCTGAGTCCCTGGAACCCACGGCCACGGCATGGAGGAGGCCCAGGAGCCGGAGCGGATGGGCACTGGGCTGGGCTCGGCCCCCAGGAGGGCAGCATCCGTCTCCTCTGCCGCGGCATCAGCGGCTCTGCTCTGAGCTGAGTAGGGAGCCGGGCCCGGGGCGGGGGCTCAGACATCCCTGCACCCGCCACTGCAGGCCCCCAGGCAGCTGCGCCCAGGGAAAGGCCCCCGAGGGCCCTGGCCCGGCCCCCGCCTGCCCGGCCAGGGCATCCCTGCTCGCCCAACTGTGGTTGCCCCGTGCTCTTCCCGCTGGGCGAGTCCCCCGACAGACTCCGGCCAGCGCGGCTGTGCCCATCAGTCTCAACACGCAGTTCCCCCTCTCAGTCAGGGCTGGTGCCCGGGACGCGTCTGCTCCTTGGGACACTGAGGGCTCGTGGGTGGGCTGCCGCCCAGTCCCTGCCTTCTCCACGCGGATGGGCAGAGCGGGAGTGGACGCTGGCCCTTGGTGGGTCTCGGGGCCTCCTGTTGAGTTCCTGCTGGTAATTCCGTGCCTTTTAGCTGCCGTGAGAGAAACAACCGCGGCCCCGCCAGTGCGGCCCGGAGACTGCACTGTGTTTTAGTTTGGCGCTCAGGGCTCCACCTGGCTCTGGGCAGTCACTCCTGGTGGTGCTGAGGAACTATATTTGGTGCCAAGGACTTGAAGTGGGTCAGTTGTATTCCAGGCAAGTGTTGTACCCCTGGGGTCCCCTCTGGCCCAAGACTTAGTATTTTGACCCTGTTTTTCAGTGACCCACTGTGAGCATCCACTCAAGCTTGGGGGTGGGGTAAGTGGGCATTTGCCGCTGGCCCAACCCTGGCCGGCTACTCTTGGTTCCTCTAGGTGCCCAGGGCTGCAGGGACAGAGCAGGGCCCTCTCGGGGCACGGCCCCTGCAGCCCGACTCCCAGCGCTGTCACGGGGGGCACACGCAGCTCTTATTATTGGAGAATTGCACATGAAATTGATACATTTTTAAAATAATAACTCCACACGCCTGCCCTCACGGCTGCTTCGGAATATTTACTTTTCAGGACAAGAGAGCGAGAGCTGGCTAGCTCAGCACTTCCCCTCTGAGCTCTGGACCGCGTCAGGGTAAAAGCAATCAATACTGGTTAATAAGCCAGATCAGTGTTATTAGTATTCTTTACAACCTTGGCAGGCTTCATTTTATGTACAGATCGCCTACGAAAACTTGGACTTCTCTCCTGCCCAGACAATGCCTTCCCCGGCCATTCAAATTAATAATGTGCCAGAATTATCTTATGCTTAATGCAGCTGGCTCTATATTGACTCTGGAAATTAAATTTACCCCACTATGGTATTGACAGCTGGGGCTCTGGCATATTTAATGGATTTGAATGAGGCTGGGTCTCCTGCCTCGAGCAAAATGTTGATAAGTCATCATTTCTGTAAGAAGTGAGGAAGGACTCTTTCTAGAAGGGCCCATCTCTCCGGGGTGGAATCAATGTGGAAGGGCGTTGCCGTGGGTGGCGCCGACCACTTCCTGCAGCCTGGGTCACGCGGCTCAGGCCCCGGCAGCCGGAATCTCCGCGTCTCTCAGAGGCACACTCCGGGCCCGAGGAGTCGAACCGAGTCGAGTGGATTTGCGTCAAACGAGCTGAGAATCCTCACGCGTGTGTCTGTTACCGGCAGGCTGCACCCATGGCTTGGTGAGGCCCGAGGGGTTGATTCTGGGCTTTGGGGTGTTGCCAGAACCTCCCCCTGCTGGGGGGGGCAGCCTGGCTAGAGGGGGGCGTCATGACGGCCAGAGCAGGGAGTGGCTCAGTGCGTTTGATGGCCTGCGACCAGCGTCAGTGAGCGCGTCCAGTGTGGGCCCCTCACCACCCAGAGGTGCCGGCATCCCAGGGATGATGTGGCCCAGGTTCCCAGCTCCGTCTCCCGCCGACAATCTCCTCTTGTTCGATCCCACGCCATTGTGCTCCCCAGAGACCCCTCGTGGGCGGGCACTTTCTGATGCAGCAGGGACCTCAGCTGACCCCTGAGGTACGGATCTAGGGGAGCACTGGGGAGGAGTCTGTGGTCCATGGGAGGCCTGGGGCCAGGCAGCAGAGGCCCAGAAGGGCCGGGTCCCAGAGGTGCCGTGAGGCAACTCAGCTGGGGGTCAGGGCCACCATGCAGGGGTGACAATCCTGGGACAGCCCCAGAGATGTCCGAAAGGAGACTCCGTGAGTGACGCAAAGTGAGCCGGGGGCAGCGAGGCACGTCTGCAGGCCAGTCTGGGGACACTCAGCTCTTACATCCCTGCCCCCGCTCCCAAGTGGGCCCCAGACAGAGCTGATACGGAGAGAGTCGGCACGGGGACTGGGGGCTAAGCAGGCGTCACTGGTTTCTGGCAGTTAACAAGTTTATGTTCCGTGACCCAGTGGGCTGTGGCGAATGCTCAAGGGTCCTTTAGAGGGCTGGAGAGAGGGTGCAGGGGTGAGGCATCTGCTCTGCTTGTGGCAAACCCTGGTTTGGATCCTGGCGCCATGTGCGGTCCCCAAGTACTTCCAGAAGTGATTCCTGTACATGAGCTGGATTAAGTAAACTATTCACTTTTGTATGAAGTGAAAGTCACCAGTCACCACACACACACACACACACACACACACACACACACACACACACACACACACACACACACACACTCCCAGTGTGGGGGTCAGAGTCATCATAAATCAGGTGCTGGCAGCTACACGACCCCCCAAGGGCCGAGGCGGGGCATGGGGGGAGGCTCAGCTCACCTTTCCCCACCTCCCATGACTGGAATGGACCTCTGGGCCTTGTGACTGCCCTGCTGCCCCTCTGCCGCTGTCTGGGGTTGCTCTGTCCATGCCCCTGGCCAGGAAAGGGCCTCTCAGACCTACCATGGCTTCCCCTCAGCTCCGAGTCAGAACAGGCTCTCACGAACAAGTCCTGCAGTTAAGACTTTGACTACTTTCCTGGGCACGGTTACACCCCCACCTGGTGCCCTCAGGATGCTGCACCCCCATCCCAGAAATGATCCTTCTCTTCCACCCCCAGGAGCGTTTGTATGTATCCCGCTGAGCACTGCCTTGGCTGGAGCTCACACGTTTTGATATGTTGTATTTTCATATCCAGTATCTTCCAGTTTCTCTGCCTTCTTCGGAGCTGTGTAGAGGTCAGTAGTTTCATCTCTGCGTGTAGGGTCTGGAAAGGACACTGCTGGGACAGCATTTTGCTTGTGGGACAAGGCAGCATCATGTCAGTGATAGTTTAACTCTCACAGGGGTAAGTGTAACAGACACACAGTGGCCCTGGGCAGGGCTAGTGGGACCAAAGTGGGGTTTTCCCAGCTGGGACCCTGAGAGAGAGGAAGGCTCTGCATCCCAGACAAGGAGCATGTCCCCAGCTGGTGGTCACTCCTCACTGGTCAGCACCCCTACCAAGTGGACCCTATGAAGTGGAATAACACTACTGTATTTGCCCCTTCCCATATTTTGAAATTTGATATCTGATTTTTTTTTTTCAGCTTCATACAAAAGTGAATAGTTTACTTAATCCTGAAAAATCTTATTGTTACTGTGGTGGGGAAATCAGGTAACTCAAGTCTGGTAAGAAATAAAACAGTCACGTAACAGCTCTTACGAAATTCAAAGTCAATCTCCCGAACATCGAGATAAGAAAACATCCTAAACAATAATGTTTTATTTTTGACACAATGAGAAAGCTTCCAGGGCCAAATCAAGCAACCATCTCAGCATTGCCAATATTTTTTTTTATTCCAACCAATGAAAAAACAGCATTTTTGCACCATAGAATCATCCATTGTCCCAGTATTTCTCCTGACAAGATTCAACTAATCATTGGAAGGACAATTTCCTCTTACGTGCATTTTTTGTTCACATTGTTTTTGTCGGGACTCCCTCCAGGAACAGCGTCTCTGAGGCCCTGCTCGGGCAGAACCGTCGCTGGCCGGGAAGGAGTTCTTGGGAGTTTCTCCTTCCTTCTGGTCTGGCCCCGGCCGGGCACGCCTCACGCCCCTCTCTGTCCCCTCTCTGTGCCTGCACCCCGCTCAGGGTCTGGCGGCCCCTGGGGAGAGAGCAGGTGAAGCTGGATGCAGCTGTGTGTCTTCTGAGGCACGTGACCAGGGGGACAGTGGTCCGGACTGACCGTTGAGACTCTGCTGGGCCCAACTTCCTGCCATCAGTGGCGGGCAAGGACATGGGCCGCCTCCAGGGGCAGGTCCTGTGCTCTCACCCCCCAGCGCCTTGGCAGCCGTCCCCTGCACGCACCACCAGGGTGGCCCGAGGCTGGTGGACGGGCCGGCTTCAAGGGTGGACTTCAGATGCACGGGGCTTCCCGCAACCATCTGTGGCTTTTCAATTTAGATGTTTCTTTGGTTTGATATTATTTCTTTATGTGTGCTGCCGAGGAAGGGAAAGAGACGGAAAGGAGAAGGGGCCAGGCCCAGGCCCACCACCGGGTCCCCGGGGGACAGTGCAGGACCCGGAGTCCAGAGTGAAGCTCCAGGGGCTGATGGCGGCTGCTCGCAGGCCTGGAGGGGGTGAGTCTCAGGGTCGGCCCTGCTCCAGGCTGGAAGGCGGGTCTGGGAGGCGGCCATCGTGACCTCCCATGGCACGCTCCAGCAAACAGTGCTCTCAGAGGATTTCTTTCTTGTATTTATATAAAATAAAGGACTTGGCCTGCTCATCCCTGACTCTTTCCTCTTTATAAGGAGGAATTTGTATCTGAGCTGTTTTCTATCCAATAATCTCTTTGCCATGAGTCTCACAGGGTCGCACGCCCCATCACACCTCTCGGCTCCTGCCGGGGGAGGTCCCCGCGTGTCCTGATCCCACTGTCAGACCCGAGCCCTGAGCTGTTGGCCAAAGTGTGGGGTTACTTGCACCCGACAGGAACTTCCAGGGGAGCTCAGGCACTTACTAGCTCTGGGAGCCTTGACGCTCTGGGCCGGGGCAGGGCCTGTGCTCTGTCCACGCTCTGTCCCGGGCAGGGCCTGTGCTCTGTCCACGCTCTGTCCCGGGCAGGGCCTGTGCTCTGTCCACGCTCTGTCCCGGGCAGGGCCTGTGCCCTGTGTCCACGCTCTGTCCCAGGCAGGGCCTGTGCCCTGTGTCCACGCTCTGTCCCGGGCAGGGCCTGTGCCCTGTGTCCAGCTCTGTCCCGGGCAGGGCCTGTGCCCTGTGTCCACGCTCTGTCCCGGGCAGGGCCTGTGCCCTGTGTCCACGCTCTGTCCCGGGCAGGGCCTGTGCTCTGTCCATGCTCTGTGCCGGGCAGGGCCTGTGCTCTGTCCATGCTCTGTGCCGGGCAGGGCCTGTGCCCTGTGTCCAGCTCTGTCCCGGGCAGGGCCTGTGCCCTGTGTCCACGCTCTGTCCCGGGCAGGGCCTGTGCTCTGTCCATGCTCTGTGCCGGGCAGGGCCTGTGCTCTGTCCATGCTCTGTGCCGGGCAGGGCCTGTGCCCTGTGTCCACGCTCTGTCCCGGGCAGGGCCTGTGCCCTGTGTCCACGCTCTGTCCCGGGCAGGGCCTGTGCTCTGTCCATGCTCTGTCCCGGGCAGGGCCTGTGCCCTGTGTCCAGCTCTGTCCCGGGCAGGGCCTGTGCCCTGTGTCCAGCTCTGTCCCGGGCAGGGCCTGTGCCCTGTGTCCACGCTCTGTCCCGGGCAGGGCCTGTGCCCTGTGTCCACGCTCTGTCCCGGGCAGGGCCTGTGCTCTGTCCATGCTCTGTCCCGGGCAGGGCCTGTGCCCTGTGTCCAGCTCTGTCCCGGGCAGGGCCTGTGCCCTGTGTCCAGCTCTGTCCCGGGCAGGGCCTGTGCCCTGTGTCCAGCTCTGTCCCGGGCAGGGCCTGTGCCCTGTGTCCAGCTCTGTCCCGGGCAGGGCCTGTGCCCTGTGTCCACGCTCTGTCCCGGGCAGGCCCCGCGGCCGGGGCCATGTGGGAAGTGGGTGCAACCTGGCTGGGTCGGCTGAGCAGCTGCTGACAGGCGTGCGGGCGGGGCCTGGCGGATCAAAGCCTCCCTCCCGGGAGCGGGGGGCTCCCCTTCCTCGCAGGGGCTTCCTCTGGCTCTGTCACGCTGCCCACATGAAGCGCATGCCTGCCCCGAGGTATGTGCGGATGCCTGGGCCCTTGTGTCATCAGCGCTGACCATATGTGAACGGTATGTACCGGGCGCGTCTTCTCGCGAGAGGGCGGGTGTCAGGGTTCTGGGGAGCAGGACCGCGCACGGCTCGCCTCCGTGAGCCTGCGTTCCTGCAGCGCGGCCAGGAAGGCTCCGCGGGCTGCATTCCGCACTTGGTCTTAATTTGCTGACGGTTTCCGAGCGCGGGCAAACCACAAACAGCTCTCGGCCCCCCCAGGACGCCGGGCTCCCAGATGGAGGCGCACCCTGGACGCTATCCCAGTCCGAGGGACACGCAGCCCAGGGGAGGCGCGGTGGCCTCGGCAGCCCTGAGTCCCGGCCCGCTCAGCACCAGGCCGGGCCACGCTCAGTGTCTTCTCGGGGACGGGGACATCGTGGGTCGCCACAGGGACACACAGCATCGAAGATGTTTTGCTCCTCCTGCTGTTTTGCTCGTGTGATTTTGTCCTTAATGTGTTTCCTGTCCCTGAAAAGGTGAGCACTTTGCACGAGGCATCGTAAGCACAGAATCACGCACATTTCCTGGTTCACCTCGCAGTGGGACCCCCGGTTCTACACGCGGTTTGGACTCTCCGTTGGGAGACGGAGTTGCTTGTGTTGGCAGGACAGGACGCAGACTCCTTAGCGTCAGATTGGCGCTGGGTAGCCAGCGCCCATGCATGCAGGCTGACCTGCCCTGTGAGACCTGGAATCCAGCCCTCCAACCCAGGAACTGGACGGAGACCAAGCCCCCTGCCCCCTGCCCCCGACTTTGAAAAAACGGGGGCCCCTCAAGTCCATGGGGCCACACCGGCCCCGGGGAAGGAGCAGGATGGCACTTGGCGTGGCCGTCCTCCCATCTGTAATCGTCAGGACCCGGCAATCTGCAGAATTAGCTGGCGGACCCCTGGGTGACCCCTCATTATGCCTGGGGCCATTTGGCCTTAAAGAAATCACTCGTGTGTCATGTAAGTCAATATTTTTTCATAAACATGATGCATATAATGAATGAAAAGATAATTAAATCCATCGAGGAGCACGGGGAGAGGAGACGAGCAGGAGGCGCTGCTGATAAGATGTCGCGGCTTTATCTGCATCGTCTGTCCTGGCAAGTCTGATTTTTCCTGATGGTATCAGACGCCATCAGAGAGGCGACAGTTTCCCCCCACTTAGATTTGGCTCCGCACCTTGCAGTTCCCAGAGAACACTCAGGAGAGCGTCTTCCTGGTTCCACTCAACCGTCTCGTTCCCCTCCTCTCCCCGCCCTTCCTGCCCTTCCTGTCTTCCTCCTTTCTTCCCTCCCTTAATCCTGTATCTCCCCCTCCGCCATGTGTTGCCCCCTTCTTTCTTCCTCTGCCTCTCGTGCTTCCCTGCAACGAGACTAGCCCAGGGGGCTCGGGCGCTGGTGCTAAAGAGTCCGGGCTCCACACTAGGCTGTACTTAGAGGAGCCGGAGATAATAGCAGAAATAAAAACACGGGGGAAAGGCAGGTTTGATATTCACGCTAAGTAGTCCACCTGGCCACCTAAAACCATTGCGGCGCAGAAGCGCTTTTATTGTGTCAGGTAGGAGTTCCCGGGCATGCGGCAGGAGGGCTGCGAGGGCAGGGCGCACCGGGAAAGACACAGCGCGGCTTAGCCCGCACCCGGCACCGACGGAGCAAAGGGGGCTTTCCCTGCTCGCTGGGGCCATGCGCTGAGGCACCGAAGGCTTTCCCGTCACAGGCAGAGCTCCAGAGACGTTGTTTGCAGTCAGGAGAAGGAGAGAGCGAGAGGGAGCGAGGGGCGGGGGGAGACGGGAGAGAGAGGGGGAGCGGGGGCGGGAAAGCAAGACCCTCTCTGATTTATTTGCCGGAACAAGAAGGTTTCCACCTATCTGCTCTGTTTCATCTGTTAATTAATTTAATGGAAGCTGTGCTTCCTCTTCTCGGCCGGGTCTTTGCCTCTGCAGCAGGGCCCGGCGCGGTGCCTGCCGTGATTCACGCCGCCCGATGTTAGGAAATAAGGACAGTTTTATTTAGTCGTATGGATTTTAAGGTCTTCTTAATCTTTCTGTCTCTCTCCTTCCGGGTTCTCATCCGTCACAGCAAGCAGCAGGTCTAGCTATTATTGGATACTCTATAATTTTAGTGGCACCACAAAGGCGCAAGTGTCTCCGAGTATCCGGGGAGGTGTAAATCTCCCGCCTGGGCCTTCTGCACTGTCCTTGCCGGTGCCTCTTCTGGGAGGGCTAAAGCCAACACAAGGATGAGCTGCAGCAATTGATCTATATTTGGCATCTGCACGCACTTGCAATTAGGCGTCCATTATGGCTCTCCTTGTAATAGGATCCAGTGATGTGTTTGGGCCACGAGCTGTGTGGAGTATACACGTGTGCCGTGCGTGTGGTGAGTATATGGTGTGTGCAGTGATGAATAATGCGTGTTTTTATGTGTGGTGTCTGGAATGGTGTGTGTGAGAGAGACGGAAAGGATGAAGATAGCGTCACTTTGTCACTCTCAGGAAGTCCCTGTTAAAGGTAACGGTTCTCAGCTGCAGAAACTAATAATCTGCCTTCCTGGGTCTATTGGAAAATTGGTGACTACTGATACTTAGTATCTGACCTGATGTGAATTGATGAGCTTTGCAGAATGGAAATATTGTGAACCCAATCTAAATAATCCAATTATTGAGAAAATCCTCGGCCATGAGGTTTGATGGTGACAGAGGACAGACAGTGGAGGAGAAGAACTCAGTGGGATCGGAAGCCTGCGTCTCACAGACACATTTTCATTGATAAAATTAGATATTAAGGGTCCATCTTTACTCAGCGTAAAAGCGTGGGTAATTTGCAACAGGAATAAATATTCACAAGATTGAAAATGTTCAGGAGACGGATGGAGCAGTTTTCACAGGGAGACCAATGTCCCGGTGCCTCCCCTCCCCCGCCCCATCCACGCCGTGGCCGGGAGGGCACGAGGGGCACAGAGCACTCAGCACCGGCCACGCGGGCACCACGCCCAGCCACGCTGCCCGCGCCCCCTCGGCGATCCCACTTTCATTAGGAGTCTCTCCTGCTCTGGAGCCGGTGACCTTTGTGCCATTAAATTTATATGACCTTTACAATAATAAATTGCCTCTGACAGGCGTGATGCTGAGCCGACCCTCCCCAGGCCCCGTGCGGTCTGTGCCGCGCCCGGGCCGCTCCCCCGCCTCCCCCCCCCCCCCCCGCCCCGCGCAGCTCATGAGCATGAATAATTCACACTTGGAAATACCTGTTTTCAACGATCCCGGTGACATTATTTTAGCTAAATGAATAATCATTATTTCAGAATAATTACAGTGTTCGGATGTTCTTAATGTGCAAAGTCCTGGATCAATTATCTCCCCCGTGCTCAGCCCCAGACCCTGCTCTAAATCAAACCGCAAATTAGATATCAGATTTAAACAAAACTGATCATGAATCAACATAAAAGTAGTGAGTGCGTGCTTTCATAATTCCAATCATTCCTCCAGCAGTAGGTTGGCCTTTGCTCTGGTGGGGGGGTGGAGGGAGGTGAGAAATTTACCAAGATACAGATTTCTACAGAAAAGATATCAGAAGCATCTGTCTTCCCTCTGAGTGGTTTATTTCCATTTGTAGGCATTTAACCATTTTTCCTACCTTTAATAATATTGGTAATCATGTGCTTAATTTGACTTTATTGCTCTTTGGTTGATCACCATCTATACGCAATCATGATTAAACCCAAATGAAATATTGGGCTTATTTTGCAAAAAGTATTACTACAAGTTTGGATTTGGCAGCGGCCGACTGTAACCCCTGAAAATAATTAAAACATTATTTACCTGCTTTCTGGGTCTAATTCGTCTCTTCCCCTTGTGGCTGTGGACGGGTTTGTGAACGTGTCGCCGAGCTCTGGGCGTGGAAGGATGTTCTTCCCCCAACTCCCCACCACACCTCGACACCGACTCCTTTCATTGCTTAAAAGAACAGTGTTTGGAGGTGAAAAGCTGCATAAGAAAGACTAACGTCAACCACTAATGATGCGGTCACTGATCACAGATTAGCCAATGGATAACTGGTGTGTTTGGGAGCCCAAGTGACCACAGCGGGAGTCCAGACAACATAAAAAGGAATAAAGTGCTCTGGTGGAGCTTCCTGTTGAAGCAGGACTCTCGGTGTCAACTGTGACCCTATTTCCAAAAGTTCTAACTTCGTTTCTGACTCCGAGTGATGCAGTGCTCCCTGCTGACACCTGTGACTTGGTGACCAGAGACATCAGCTGCAAGTGAGTCCCAGTCATGTTCCAGGCGCTCACACTCAGCCTGCCGCGTAAAGCTCCGTGCGGGTGGTCTTCTCCTCACGCCCACCTCCCCACAGCAGCCCCACCCACCCAAAGCAGAGGAGGCGGTGGTTGCAGCATCCACTCAAGCACTCAGGAGTCCAGCATCTACCCAAGTAGTGAAGGGACCACTGGCCGGACCACCCACTCAAACAGTGAAGAGAGTGTTGCCTCCACCGTCTACACAAATAGCGAAGAGGATATAAGCTCCAGCCTCTACTCACAGGTTCAGAAATCATAAACTCCACCTTCGACCCAAATAACAGAGAAAACGTTGGACCCGCCATCTACCCAAATAATGAAGGGGACACTGGCTCCGTCACCTACTCAAATGACAAGGAGAATATTGGCTCCATCACCTGCTCACATGTTCAGGGGCCGCAGACTCTACTATCTGCCCAAGAACGCGGGGAGTATGGGCTCCACCATCCACCCAAGCATGCAGAAGCATGGACCCCCCTCCAGCCTGGCGTTCAGGCAGACCCCCCCCCACCCTGATGTGCGAGAACACTGATTTCATCATTTCCCCCAGAGACTCGGCCTTTTGTTTGAGGGCCACACCTGGTGGTACTCGGGCTCTCCTGCTCCGCGCTCAGGGATCGCTCCTAGAGGGCTGGAGCGACCCTCTGGGGTGCTGAGTTGAGCCCGTGCAAGGCCAGTGCCCGACCCGCTGTGCTGTCTCTCTGGGCCCAAGAGTCAGCCCTTGTGTTTTGTTTTTTTTTATCATCACTCTCCCTCATCTTCCCATTTTCCCGATGAACATGACCTCTCTACTGCAAAGGCGCATTCCCAAGGGAGTTTCTGCGGGTCACGACTTTCTCAGGAGCTCAGTCTTCCTCCGGACCCTCAATCCCTTCCCCTGCAGCTGGCAGAGCGCCATCCAGAACCCCTCTGGCCCTGCCTTTGTCATCCAGTAGGAGCCGGTCCAGTAGCCCTGTTCAGCGGAGACAGCTCGAGCCTCAGCCACAGAGGCCCCTGCTCTCTGCAGGGCCGCCTGCTTGGGGCTGGGATCTAACAGTCTAACAGTTGCACTCTGCTAACTGGAGCCAGGTTCCTCACCAGCCCTGCCCAGGGTAGCTCTGTCCCCGGCCCCTCTCACTGCCCCCTGCTCACTCCGCTCGCTTTGCTCCGTCCTCACTCCCACCGACCGAGCATCCTCTCATGATCTGAGCGTGAATCATCCGTGCTCAGTCTCCCTCCTGAAGAGCCCTTCCCTCCCCTTCTGAGCCTCCTTGCTCGTGATCTTCAAAGTCTGTTTTAATAAATTTAACTTCCTCAGCAAGCCTGTGATATCTCCTTCATACCATTCTACACATTTGTAGTTGGACTTGAAAGCTGAGTTCCAGAATTTTCTTATTAATGTATAAACATATGCTCTGATGCAAAGATGTGCATTTAGGTTTCGTCCAGCTGTTATTCTTTTAAAGACCCATTGGCAATTCAGTCTTCTCGTTTAAAAGGTTTTCTTGGAGATCTTTTCATCTTGGTACATCAAATTATATCTCTTTTTAGCAGCTAAATGGTATTTCTTAGCTTTCCTTTGCCCTCTCTTTTAGACTATAAATATACTGCAATATATAGCACATAACATGCTACATGTGTATTTAAAGGACTTGCTAATGCCTGCAAACCAATGACGAGGGGCAGAAACGAATCCGGGGACTCCCTGGAGTCTTCCCTTCCAGAATGGTTTGCTAAAAATCATCCTGCTCCCAGATCATTCTCTTACACATTTCTCCATACAATAGGGTCTTTACTAATTTTTTTTTTGCCTTTTGGGTCACACCCAGCGATGCTCAGGGGTTACTCCTGGCTCTGCACTCAGGAATTACTCCTGGCAGTGCTTGGGGGACCATATGGGATGCTGGGAATTGAACCTGGGTCACCTGCATGCAGGGCAAACGCCCTACCCGCTGTGCTATCTCTTTACCATTTTTGGAAGGTATCAAAACAGGAGATCGTTTTGGCCCCAAGACCTCTAATCATTCGCTTTACCGGATAAAACTGCGTGGGTGGTCGTGAGAGAGCACCAGCTATCCTGAGGGAAACTGTGGAGGGACCCAGCTACTAGATGGTTCGATTGGTCTTTCGCCCCTATCCCAGGGCGGACGACCGATTTGCACCTCAGGACCACTACGGACCTCCACCAGAGTTTCCTCTGGCCTCGCCCCACCCAGGCATAGCTCACCATCTTTGGGGTCTCATTCCCCTGACCCTGAAAAAACCTCCAATGCGGCACCGTTCGGAAGGACAAGTAGAGAGAGGCTTCTAAAATCTCAGGGCTAGGACGAATGGAGACGTTACTGAGACCGCTCGAGAAAACTGATGATCAACAGGACGATGATGATGATGATGATGATGATGATGATATGATGAAACAGGAATAGCTGTGCCCTTAATATATTCATTCATTAGTCACTTACAGAATGAATGAATGAATGATTTGAATTTTTATTTATGCACTGTGACTTAGAATCCTACTACTAATAGGTGTGGGTATCTGATGCTCAAAGGCCCCTCCCCCTGGCGAGTGCCCGCTCCCCTCCCCCACTGTGCTTGACGCTCCCCCACGCGTGGCCCCTCCTTCACAGACTCACTTTGCCAACTCTCAGGACCTGTTACCAGTGACCAAATGTGAGTTTTAGTTTTAGGACGTGCTGCCAATCACTCCTCGGCAGTGGAGACCGTCTACACCGCAGGCTGCAGTGTGGCCATGTACCGCCCGCACCACAACCTGCAGTGTGGCCATGTACCGCCCGCACCGCAACCTGCAGTGTGGCCATGTACCATCCACACCACAACCTGCAGTGTGGCCATGTACCGCCCTCACTGCAACCTGCAGTGTGGCCATGTACTGCCCTCACCGCAACCTGCAGTGTGGCCATGTACCGTCCGCACCGCAACCTGCAGTGTGGCCATGTACCGTCCGCACCGCAACCTGCAGTGTGGCCATGTACCGTCCGCACCGCAACCTGCAGTGTGGCCATGTACCGTCCGCACCGCAACCTGCAGTGTGGCCATGTACCGTCCGCACCGCAACCTGCAGTGTGGCCATGTACCGTCCGCACCGCAACCTGCAGTGTGGCCATGTACCGTCCGCACCGCAACCTGCAGTGTGGCCATGTACCGTCCGCATCGCAACCTGCAGTGTGGCCAGCATGTACCTGACTCTGGCAGCCAACATTTGATGCCACCCCACTGCATGAGGCAGGAGGTCCGTTTCCACAAGCCCGGCTCCCCAGAGGAGACCCTTGGACCCTCCGAGCCTTCACCAGGACGCTGTCCATGAGCTCATTCCGGGCGGCCTGAGAAGACGCACTTGCTGGTCTCGCCCCAGCGTTTCCGAAGCGCGGAGCACCACAAGGCCAGCGCGAGGCTCTGGCGGGCGGAGAGACGCGGCCGCAGTGCGCCCTTCCTGCCCTTCTCCTCCCTACGGAAACCCGCTGTTCTGGCATTTATTCCGCAGAAGCAGCCCTCCACTGGGCGATCCATCTAACCCATGGCATCCCCGTGCCTGGCGATCTTGATCAGGTGCCAAGATAAGGATTATTGATTATGGGGCACATCAAAAGTTATCTTCCCCTCCATTTTTCTCTATTTGGTTTCTGCAAGGCCTGCCTACTGCGTTAAGGCTTTTTGAAATATGCACACGAAGAGTCATAATTTAAAATAAATGTGGCCAAATGCAATTCTCTCTGTGTCTAAGGCTCAGAAGTGCGCAGCAGGGACCGTCCGTGATGGGGACCAGGCCTGCGCGAGGCCCCCTGCGGGCAGGAGCGTTTCACAGAGGACTCTTCCTCAAAGCCAACACAGGGAGGACAGTTCACCAAGCGCAGCCGGCGTAGGCTCATCCGAGTCAGGACACAACCCCTCTGAGGTCACCGCTGCCTGCCCAGAAGGGCTCTGAGCTGGAGCCTGAAGAACAGCCCAGACACGCCATTTGGGCGAGATCACGGAAGCGGCCGAGGCACCTGAACTCACGTGCATCTCGCACCCGTGCCAGAAGGATGCGGGCACAAGGTGGTTCCCACGACGCGGAGGGGCTCCTGCAGGCCAGGCTCAGGCCTGAGTGTCGCCTCTGTCCGGGAGAGCAGATGGGAAACAGGTTTCAGAGAGTGGGAGACGAGTGTCAGCAAACCCGACTGATGACCAGGGCGGGGGAGACAGGCGGGGTGGGAGGCCGGGGCGGGGGATGGGGAGAGATGGGGGCGACGGTGAGGTGTAGGCAGCAGCTGTCCCTCCCTCTGCCCCCGTGCCTCGGGGCCCTCAGGCTTCCCTCTGCTTCCCTCGGGGCCACCTGGAGGCTCAGGACACCACCCGGGGTGCCAGGCCAAGGCGAGGGTCCGCCCCGCCCTGCTGGGGTGTCCCCCACCTTGGAAGGAACAGTCAGGGCTGGGGCCGCCCCGCCCCTGGACTGTCGGGGCCCCTCGGTGCTGTGGCTGGGCGTGCCCCCACCTTTCGAGGGAGGAGACCGAGGCCCCTCCTGGGGCCGGGGGAGCTGGACGGAGCAGTGCGGGAGGGACAGAGCCAGGCTGGCCCCCCCCAGCTCGGCACCACTGGCCGTGGGCAGGAACCTGTCCTTGTCCCCGGGCCCAGCCTCCTCCGGGAGTCTCCTGCCTGTCGGGTCCCTCAACACCGTGACACGCCTCGCAGGGACCCGCCTGCGGCTGCTGCTGCCCAGCCAAGGGGTCCCGTCCCCCCAGGGGCAGGGCCTGGACTTTCTCTTGGATGTGTGCAGACCTCACTTGACCCCAAACCACCGTCGGGGCCTGCGGAAGCCGCCAAGAGCAGGCCCACTCCGGTCCCTCCTGGCGCTTCCGGGGGAGGGGAGGGGCGCTTCTCCTTAGGGTCCAGGGAAGACAGCGAGAGTCCAGGCGGGGACGGGGCCCCCGCGCCTCCCTGCCCCTGCGCCTCCCTGCCCCCGTGACTCCTGCCGGGGCAGCTCGGGCTCCGTGGGGCCCCGGAGGCGACTTGGTGCCGAGAGAGGCTTGGGCGTGGGGCAGCTGCGAGCCTCCCAGGTGACCGCTGGGCTGAGTCCCCACATGTGTCCTTCCTGCGCAGGTGCGGGCTTCTGTGTGACCACGGGACAGGACGCGACGGGGGCACCACACCGGGAATGTCCTATTCTCGAGGGAGGTTCCGGGAAACTGGCTTTGCGGTGCGGAGACGCACGTCAGAGGGAGGCAAGGAGAGGCCCGGGGGCGCAGGGGCAGGACGGGCGGGACGCGAGTCAGAGACCGAGCGCAGGACTTCTAGGTAGAGGTGGCGCTCGGCCAGCGGGCGCCGGGGCAGAATGGGCCGTTGTTCTCCGGACACAAAGGGACGCATTCTCTCCCGCCACAAAGCGCTTCCAGCCTGTCACGGAAACACCTGCAGAAAGAACCTTCTGGAGGGTTTTGCGATGGGACCGGGCAGGCCCTGGGTTCCTGGAAGGGTCCCTGCTGGATCCCACGAAGCAGAGTCGCAGGGAGTTCCTGTCCCCGGGCCCGGCCCTGACGGCCACCCCTGGCACCCGGGGCCTCTGTCTGTGCCCACACGCCCCCACGCCCCCCTCCCCTCCTCCCCCCTTCCCCCCCAGTCTTGTCCCCGCGGTGACACGCCATGACCAGAGGCATTTTTGAATCTTTCTCATCGGAGTCTGCTCCAGTGAGCTCAGCAGACAGCCTGCGAGTGGCCGGAGCTGGGGGTGCCCGCGTGTCCTCCAGGGCCCCTGGCGGCAGGCTGGCGCGGGGGCAGGGCCCCGGGGCCCTCCACGGCTGGCTCCTGGCTCTTGGCCCCTCACCGTCCTCCTCCTCCCCAGCTGAGGAGAAGGCGGGTTCCTGCTTGGTCTGGCCGCGGGCATTCGGGCCCGCCCGCCCTCACTACGGCATCTGGACACGTGAGCCGGCCACGTCCCTCGGGGCATCGCTGTCCCTGGCAGGTGCCCGCCGCCCGTTCCTGGGAGGACACACAGTCCACAGGGGTGGCCAAGGCTGCAGGCTTCCCGCGAGACGCCGTGCTCCGTGGACGCCCAGACCACGAGTCCAGCTTTCCCAGGAGCGGGGGTGCTCACGGTGGGGCCCAGGGGTGCAGTGACCCCCCCCCCCCAGGCTGGCCTCAGCCTCTCCCTGGACTCTGTTCCCGCCCTCAGTGGGGGAAGCATCAAGACCAGGGCCAGAAGGTGATTCCAACACGCCGGGCTGGTGCCTGACCCACGGCTGCGCGAGGCAGTGAGTGGACAGTGGACAGACGGTCACTGAGGGCCCAGAGCCAAGAGGAAGCCCCGGGCAGCGTCCAGCTGCTACTGTGTGTCCACAGTGACCAGTGTGCAGAGCCACGTGTCCCCAACCCTCCAGACCGACAGAGACCCCCCGCACGGACCCCCAGGGGCCGCCACAGCCCTGGAGCACCCGCCCACCCCCGCCAACCGGGGGCCACATCCCGCCCCTCTGAAATCTGCTCCGAGTTTGGCTCAGACCCTTGGCTGGGCCGTGAGTGTCGTGGGTCAGAAACTGGACGTCAGAGCAGATGTGAGCAGGGGGGCTGAGCCGGGCCCCCGGCTGCCTGCCCCCTCGAGTGCCGCCCGCCCCGTGGCTCAGGCGTGAGTGACGGGCCACTTCTCGCCTGTGGACGCGGCCAAGCCTCTTCGGGACCTGGTGGTTCTGCAGGAAGGGGCGGTTGGAGCCAGAGCCCCCCCGCCAGAGTAACCCAGGAAAGCCGGCTGCTCCCCCGCGGGGGCTCCCTGGGCCTGGGGCCTGGCCCCGAGGGCAAGGCTCCGGGAGGAAGGGTCGCCCGAGACGGGCAGCCCCCCGATGCCCAGACCCCCGTGCCCGGAACCAGGTCCCCAGCTTCTTCCAGGCCCGCTGTGCCGAGTCGCAGACCAGCAGAAGGCGGCTGTGAATTAATCACCCTGACCTCTGCCCGCAGGGGATCGGGGAAACCGGGTCAAGGCCGTCCCTGCGGCTCCCGAGAGGAGTCGGGGTCCAGAACCTTCTGATCTCTGCGTCGTTAACACCCAGGCCTGCACTCGCAGTGCACGAAGCAGAGGGGGCCGCGGCAGCGGGGGGCCGTGTGCCCAGAATACTCATGTCCGCGAGGAGACAGGGGTGGGGGGCGCGCCTGGCCTTGCTCCCGACAGCGAAGAACCATCCAGGTCCTCTCGGGCCTCCCCTCCCCCAGCTTCTCGGGGGCTCGGTGACCCCCACGCGGGCTCCAGGGAGAGGGCAGGGACTGGGGTCTCCGAGCTCCGCAGGGGAGGCCTGTGTGGGGCAGGGGGCAGAGGCCGCCCCGAGGGGCCGAGGGCCAGGCTGCGGGGGAAGCCGGCCCTGGCCGAGTCTAAGAGACGATTGTTTGGGAGTTTGAGCAATAGGAAGTGTGGGGGAGGAGAAGCCGTAACAGCCCGGGTGAGACACCACACATTTTTAATTTGCCCGGAGAAAAACGAGACTGCGAAGAGAAGATTTGGAACAGTTCCTTGGATAGATCTGAAGGATAACATTCATTTTTTTTTAAACTGAAGAGGACAGAAAGAACATTCTTCTACCTTATTTATTTTTAATTGAAGACGCCATGCGAGCATTTGCCAAATTATTCGAGTGAGAGCCATAATCAGGCCGTGGGTGGGGGAGGAGGGAGCGCCAGCAGCGAGGCCTCTATTTATGGATATTACCACGCTTAATGAAAGCAAAACAGTTGTAGCTGTGGATTAAATTTAGAGTATCATCCCTAATAATATTCTCCATGTGCGAAACAGTTGGCAGGAAGTATCGACATACGGACAAGTCCACGGCGGCTGCTTGGGGAAGAGACTAGTGCAAATAACTGAGGATTAAATAAACAAAAGCACTTGAATAGCAGCAGAAGACGGGGCTGCGGCGGAGGCTGCCGCCCTCGCTCCTCTGCCCTGCGAGCTCCCCAGACGGGAGGGACAGATGTCCCGGCACGTCGGCGGGGCCCCTCCCCTCCCGCCCGCCGCCAAGAGACGCGTTTGGAAGCAGTTTCGCTCAATCCAGGGGCCATGGGGCCCAGGCTGTTGGGGATGACGGTCAGCACGTGAGAGAGGGCAGGCGCCATCCACACCCTCGGCCCAGCCTGGACGCCCTCCTGGACCCGGAGACGTCTGCGACTCCGGGCGGGGGCCGGCCTCCTCCTCAGAGGCGGTGGGACAGAGGCGAGTTCGAAGCGGGGCCACCCTCGGCCTGCACCCCCGGCCGGGTGGGCGAGTTCCCCGGGGTCCAGCCCTGGAACCTGCACTCATGGGGACCCGGAGCTCTTCCTGGGTGCCCTGCGGCTCAGTTCCAGGGCAGACCCCAAGTGCCCGCACTGCGCTCTGGGTGGGCGGCTGGGGGTCTCGGGGGCGCCGTGGCCCGCGGGCTGTGGGAAGAGCCGGGTGGGCTCCTGGCCCCAGGCCGGTGGGCAACACCATGCCCCCCTCCCATCCCGAGGGCGCCTCACTCTATGCCCACTCTCAGCCGGGCTCGGTCTCCCTGGGGCTCTCGAGGGCGGGAGGCGGGCGAGAGAGCCCCATGCCCTCGCCTGCCCTGGAGAGCAGCGGGGACCGTCCCCCTCTCGCGCCCCACCGGCCACGGCGCCGTCCTCCGAGCCCACAGGCCTGTGCTGGGGAGGCCCCCGTGTCTCACGCAGTCTCAGGCTGTGGGCCCGAGGCTGCCCAGGGAGGCGGTGGGGCGGAATCAGGGTTCCTGTGACACCCTGCGGGGGCTTCGAGGCTCAGCCAGGGCAGACACTCTTCAGGGCCACACAGCAACCGAGGTCGGCCGTCGGGCTTCCTGCCTCGGGACCCTTAGACCTCGGGGGGAGCACCCACAGGTGCCGCCAACGCCTGCCCCTCCCCTGCAGGGGCCCCTGTGTTCCGGCCCTCCCCGGAGGAGCCCAGTGGCCTGTGGGGTTGAGGCCATGCCCCCGAGGCCCCCGGCGCTCCCCACCTGGGGCTTCTATCTGTTCTCTGAGGGGCCTGGGCTCTCGCTGGGGCTCAGTTCCCCGTGAAACTGCCCCTTCTCCTCCTCCACACCCTGGCTGGGCCCCATCCCCAGGACTATGACCACGGTCCCTGTCTCCCCGGCTGGGCCCGGCGCTGGCCCCAGGCAGGTGGGGCAGGTGGGCGTGGGGCGGCCTTGGGTGTCGGGGCCCCCAGCAGGGACAGTCAGGGAGGGACACGCACAGGAGGACGTGGGCTGGTGGCGGTCGCCCCACCCCTAGGGGACTCGGGGGCTCCTCCCGGGTTCTGAGCCGCGGCCGTGAGCATGTGAGGGAGCGGCCCCCCGGTGTGCGGGGGCTCAGCCAGCCCGGCCCTGCAGGACTCCCGGGCGCGGGGCAGAGGCTGCTGTGAGGGCAGAAGGCGACTCCAGCCCTGAGGTGTGTGCCAGCCCCGCCCGCTGCAGGCGCCTGGGGGTCCCCGAGGGCCGGGAGCCCTGTCAGCCCTTCATGCCTCCGCTCCCTTGGACACAGCTGTCTGCATCCCCCTTGGCTCCTCCTCTCCTCCTGTTTGCTCTTGTTTCCTTCACAGAGTTGGTGCTGGGGGGAGGAAGAGGCTCGCCCAGAGTCCCGAGGACGCATGAGAGAAACTCAGGCCCCAGCACTGCCTCGAGCCACCAAGGCTCTCGGGAGGAAGACATCGTCACCAGAGAGACTGCAACGGTCTTGTTACTGCACAGGCTGGAAAAAAGGAACGCACGTATTGCAGGGCGTAACTGTCGAAATTCTTCTCAAAACTGCTCCCAGAGTATAAATCCCATAATAATTTTTAGTGAGAGTTGCCTATTGTTAGCATTTGAAGTTAACACATTAAAGTACTCAGAGGAGTGTAAACATACACACACACACACACACATACGTATAGGACTGGAGTGATAGCACAGCGGGTAGGGCGTTTGCCTTGCATGCAGACGACCCAGGTTTGATTCCTCCGCCCCTCTCGGAGAGCCTGGCAAGCTGCCGAGAGTATCCCATCCATTCAGCAGAGCCTGGCAAGCTCCCCACAGCATATTCGATATGCCAAAAACAGTAACAAGTCTCACAATGGAGATGTGACTGGTGCCCGCTCGAGCAAATCGATGAGCAGTGAAACGACAGTGCTACCGTGCCACAGTGCTACACACAGAGCAGAACCAATCCTAAGAGAAGTTCTCTGAGTTTGGCAATACTTTGCTTGCCGGGAGAGTACAGTGGGTACGGTGTTTGCCCTGCATGCGGCAGACCCCGGTTTGATCCCTGGCATCCTGTATGGTCCCCTGAGCACTGCCAGGAGTGATTTCTGAGCGCAGAGCCAGGAGTAACCCTTGAGTATGATTGGGTATGACCCAGAAGGAAAAAAAAAGTTTTAGGGGCTGGAGCAATAGTACAGCAGGTAGGGTGTTTGCCTTGCACGTGGCTGCCCTGGGTTCGGTTCCCAGAATCCCATAGGGTCCCCTGAGCACCTCCAGGAGTAGTTCTGGAGTGCAGAGAAACAAAGTGTCCCTTCTCTGCACACACCCCAGGGCACCTGGGCTTTTCTGGGCTCTGCTCCTGCCGCAGACCCAAACTGAGGGACCCTCTGAGGCCGGGCATTTCTATTTGCCTGTCTTTAAATGTGGGTTGTTCATCTCTGTGGATCCTGTAGGAATCGGCGCATACCGGTTTCGATCATTAGATTTTGAATTTGAAATCAGATTCTGGGTAGACCTGGAGCCACAGAGCGACCTTCAGCTGAGCCCCCGGGGGGGAGGGGGGTCTGGGCGTGCCCTCATGCCCTGAAGAACGCCCAGCGGGGGTTAGCTCGGGTCCCCTGGGTCTGTAAAATAGACCTTTACAAACACTCGGGAGGGGGTCTGCCCCGGTGCCTGCAGGCCGGGCACAGGCACCAGGGTGCCCTCGAGCTCTGCTCGGGCCCGGCCTCTGCCCCGCCTGTCTCGAGCCCCCGGCTTCCCACTGGGCAGCTCTGCGGGCGGAGTGGGGAGCGGAGACCCCTGGAGGGACACGTGCAGGCCCACACTGCCCCCGACTCGTGGGTCCCCCGAAGGGAGCTCGCAGGAGGCGGTGGGAGGCGTGTTTCCGGCGTCCTACCTGGCGAGGCCGCCTCCGGAAGGGACAGCAGTGCCGAGTGCTCGCAACCAGAGGGTCGTGTCCGGAAGCTGCAGGGCCGAGGGGCCGAGGGAAACGTGGAGAGAGGAGAGAGGCGCTCTGTGGTCCCGCTGGCTGTGGGAGGCTGAGGCCAGGACACGCGGCCCCCGACGAGGCCACAAGGAGGGAGAGCTGTGTGACCGAGGAACCTGCCCTGAGCACCCACTCGCGTCCTCGGGACTCGAAGGAAGGGTGAGAAGAAAAGACGACATTGTGCAGACCAAACAGCAGCAACTGTGGGACGGAGGGCCGGGTGGGAGTGGGCGGCGGCCCAGGCGTCTCTCTGCCCAGGCTCAGCGCAGGTGCGAGCCTGGGGTCTTCAGAGCTGGTGGTGCAGAGCTCAGGGCTCCATTCAGAGGCGCAGGAATGGGGGAGGGGGTGGCAGGGCGGGGCGGGCATCCAGGAGGAGCGGGGTGGGGTCAGCGCTCTGGACAGGGACGGGGCCGTTAGCTGGGCGTCCCTCGGAGGAAGGGGCGGCGGGACCTGGCGACCGTCTCCTGCTCTGGTTCTCTGCGGAGCGTGTTCTCCGTGGCAGCTCGGGGCTGCGTGCTCGACCCCTGGAAGCGCGTCCATGACCCTCTGCCAGAGGCCCCGTGCTTTGTCACGGGTCAGCTGCATGCCGATGCACGTGGCCAAGCGAGCATGGCCGGGAACTCCGGAGAGGCAGAGCCGGGAACACCCCCGCCGGCGAGGGCCAAGGCCCACCTGGATTCTGCCAGCAGGGCTTGGTTATTATTATTATTATTATTATTATTATTATTATTATCATTATTGTTTTCATTTTATTGTTTGTGAGCAAATGCATAAAGGACACCTGAGCAGCTGATCGATAATTGGTCTTGGGAAGAAAGATTAACTTGGGAAAATTCTATTTCGCCAACTTTGATCTGAAAAAGTCACTGGGCACCACTTCCTCGGTTCCTGTCAGGGCCAGATGGGCGGAGCACTGCTCGCCGGGTCCCAGGTGCTGTCCACGTGGGCGTCACTGCAAACGAGGGCTGACTTCGCAGATCCCACCGGTTCCCCGCGCGTCCCCGTGGGTTGGTGAATCGCGTCTCTGCTCCGACAGTGCCTAGGACGACGGACAGCACGCGTGTCCGAGGGCTGCTTCCAAGAGTGCCTCCGTCTAGGACGAAACGCAGTTCCTGGAGACCGGCTGGAAATTTCACAGTGCGATTCAACTCCACGAGAGAGTCCAGCTGAGGTGCTCGGGACAGCCCTGGCTGCTGCCCCTGAGGGGCCATTCCCAGCACGGCTGCGCCCGCCTCTGCACCTCTGCACGGGAGTGCCTGGTGCAGGAAGCCGAGCGAAATGAAGGATTTCTGAAACGCCTCTACGGGGAAAGGAGCACTGTCCGAGCCGTGCCCTTGCTGGAGGGCATTTCCGGGGATTGATGGCTGTTTGGGATGGTCCCCCCCCCCCCCCCCCGTGGCCTTCAGTCCCCAGGCGAGGCCCCTGTCGGCCTCGCTCTTGCTTAATTCAATTATTTGTGGTTGTGGGTTTCCCTCTGTGAATATTCGCTGTGCGGCCAGCTGCCCTGCTCCCCGCGCCCTCGCAGTCCTGCTCTCTGGCCGGCCCGCGGCCGTTTGCATTCCCGGCACGGCTCCGAGCAGATCTAATTCCCGGGGAGTGAAATATAGGCGCGCGCGGAGATGCAGCCGGAGTTAGGGGGACGCCGGGGCTGAATATTTATAAATAAACAAATTCAGATTGACAGAGGCTAGCCCGGAGAGGCGGACGGCCCATCAGTCACCGCGCTGGTGCACGCGGCTCTCCTCGCAGGGGAATGCGAGCTCAGCCTCCCACTCCGAAGGGGAATTGGAAGATGATCATTTCCATCGGGTTAGGGGTGACGGTGAGCGGCACGTATCGAAGCGGGAAAATAAAGCGAGGCTTGTGTGGAGGGTGTGTGCGTGGGGACCAGCTGGGGGCTCACCCGGGCAGGAGTCGGGAGGGGCCAGGCCCCCTTCTGCCTCCCAGGGCCACAGGCTTGGGGGGAGGAAGAGCCCCTGCCACCAGGCCCCCCGGAGGGTTCGAGACACCCCAGGGTCCCGCCCTAGGACCTCAAGACCCGGCTCTCAGCTCCCGATATTCAGGGCAAGAGTTGGTCTCTACACCCGGAAGTCCAGCGCGTTAGAAATTTCTATCCTCATTAAAGTCACGACTCAACGGATGTGCTTTGAGGTTGATTTTATACTTAAATGTGGGTTTAGAAATTTATTGATTTTTATTATATTTATAAACTTGCCTCTATCTTATTGTGTGTGAATTGTATATGCTAAGTACTTTATAAGCACTGCCATATTCCTAGAGAAAAAAAATGACAGAAAAGAAAGGAATCTCTCTCCATGGAGATCAAAATTTTAGCTATTTCATCTTCAGGAAATACTGCAATCAATGTGCACTTGCATCTGTAATAAGCATGTAAAAGGAAGCATCGAAGAAGCTATTTTTAAATGCATTTTCATATTATTCAGATGTGTTAAGTCCGGAGCTCAGTGAGTCTCTCCACGCGGACGCACTGCACCATTAAACTCAGTGCTGCCGAGTTAACCCCATCTGGCTCGCCTGTGAAGTGCTCCTCTGGCAGGTACGGTCCAAACATTCAGTCAATTCCTGTTGGATTTCAGGGGCTGGGGAGGCCCTGTCCTTTCCATGAAATATTGGTTTTCGGTCTACGGTTTTGCTAAGTCCTGAGGTGGTTTTAAAATTCAGGGACGCCTTGCAAAATCCAGGGTTGTTCTCGAGGATTCAGAGGGAGGCTTCGGAGGAGCAGCTGGAGCGGAGGAGGGTGAGGGGCGGCCCCCGCCTGGTGTGGGCTGGCCGTGTCTCCTTCTGTGCGGTAGGAGAGAGCCCGGGCCCCCGGCTTGCCTGCGCCTCGGCCATGCTGCCAGGGGGCGTCCAGGCGGCACAGCGGGAGGGATACAGCTCTGAGGGCTGAGACCAGCGGAGAGTGGACGCGCCAGCGACGCTGGCATGGGCCCGGGCGTGCGTGGCCCACCCCGAGTGGCAGAGGCCCCGCCGGGCTCCCTGGCAGGGTGGGTGAGGCAGGAGGCGACACGGGCCAGCTGAAGCGGTTACGCAGCGAAGCCAAAGGTTCCATGAGGGTCGGGCTAGAGCGGGGTCAAAGGCGAAGCTCGGTGGGGTCAGGACGGTGTCCTGCCAGAACTGCGCCTCTGGGTGCTCACTCGGCTCTGGGAAGGAGCGGAGGCGGCAGCTGAGCTCGGGGAGGGCAGCTGTGTGGCCAGGGCCAGGACTCTGTGAGCACAGAAGGGTCCAGGAGGGCCCCTGTGCACGGGGGGCGGGGGGGTGCTGTATCCCGCCCCGCCCCGCCCCTGCTCCCTGCGGACAGCCCGTGTGTGCAGACGCATCGGCGGGGCTGGTGCGAGCGTCACCTCTCAGGGATTCACAGCCTTTGCCGTGGACTCTGACGGGGCACATGCTATCTCCATGCGTGCAGGGACTGGCACTCTCATACGTGGCTTTTCACGCACACGCACTAGGAAACATCAGTGGGGCTGTTTCGGGCCCGTGTGGCCGCTGGGAAGGTTCCCGTGCCGTGGCCGTGGGTGTGCCTGGGTGCGTTTATGCGAGTCAGAGACATTTATAAAGTGGAGGTTAATTGGCGCTTAATGGGGTCTAATCTTCGTTTGTTTGGAAGCGCGTCCAGGACGTCAGAGCAGGCCGGGGCGCTCGTTTGTTTCTGAGTGACGGGCGCCTCCCGTAGGGCCTGCCCCGCGCTGCTGCCCCCCCCAGCCACGGGGCCCGCCTCGGCCCACACAGTCGGGCCCTGCGGCCTTCCTGGGCAGGAGGACAAACGGCAGTGAGAGCGTGTGGCCTGCCTCGGAGAAAGAGCATCGACTTTCTCCGAGGAAAATATAAATGGATTTCCTTAATTGGACTGCGGGCATCGGAGCAATTAATAATAGATTGTGTCATCGTCAGGCCTTTGTTTGTATTTAAAGCAATAAATTACAAGTATTAAATGTATATTTATTCCAAGTTAAACTCATTTCTAATTGACATGTTACTTAGCCCAGGGCTTTTAAGATCTCTTAGTCTAATTAAATTAATAGAAAGCTATAGATCACGGATGATAAACAAACAGCCCGACTGTAATATGACAGATATACAGAGCAGGCCGTGTAAGGAGATCATTATTATCGGTTTAGGTTCAGCAAAAGTACCCCTGGACAGAGGGGCGGGTGGGGAAGCGGGGCAGAGGGTTTCCTCCTCCCGCCCGGGAGCCCCCGGCAGGGCTGCTCCAGCCCCGGCATTCCTCGTGGAGCTTCTCTGGCCAGAAGCTCTTCGAACCCGCGTCAGACTTTAAGGATGTGACAGCAGCCGGGCCGGGAACCTGCGTCTCACCAGCCACGCAGAACCAGCCGCCCAGTCCTCAGTCCTTCTTGGGCCCCCCGGGTGGACAGGGCGCCGTGGCCGCTGCGGGGCCTCCAGCTGCAGAGCTCGGGGGCAGTTCTTCCTGGCCCGCCAGCGAGCAAGGATGGGAGCACCCTCTGAGCACGGGACGAGAGCACCCTCTGAGCACAGGATGGGAGCACCCTCTGAGCACGGGACGAGAGCACCCACACATTGGCAGCTGCGTGAGGAGTGCCCCCATGCCGGGCTCCTGAGAGGCCCTCACTGGGGCCCCCGGGCTCTGCTTTCCAGCGGGAAGTGGCTCTATGCAGGGCATGTGGCCAGGACAGCAATCCTGCCCGTGGGCGTGGGCCCTGGCCAGCACGGGGCTCAGGGGACGGGGCTGCTCCAGGAGACGGACTGAAGCTATTTCCCCGGGGTCTGGGGCACCATCTTCCCTCTCAAACCTCTCTCAGCACCAACAGGAGCCCTCAAGTCACTCTGGACTTTGGGGAAATGGAGGTAGCCGGCCACCAGGACCCCCAGCAGGAAGCTGGGCCAGTGTAGACGGGCAGCCTGACATCCGGTGTAGACATCCAACCTGTTACTGCCTTGGGACTCTTGACTTGGTGCCTGTAGGCTTTGAAAGCATCTATTCTAATAACAGTATAATAACACCTTTCCTGGGGCTTGAATAGGTCACTTAGCTTGATTATTACTCTAAATCCACTCATTGCTAGCCGCCCTTAAAATACATTTCTAAGCCAAATATCTTTTTAAAAAAGGTTTTTTTTTTTTTATTTTTTAGTGAATCACCAGGATGTGCAATTATAGACTTACAAACTTTCGTGGTTACGTTTCGGTCATAATGTGATCGAGTGCCCACCCCTCCACCAGTGCACATTTTTTTAGTCCAATATCTTAATCACAAACTAAAGAGGACCAAAGGAAAGTTTAATCTGTATGCTGGCACTCGGTGTTGGAATTGACTTAGTTACACTTCAAGGAAACTCTCGAATCTGCTGACTATTGTGAGCTACATTTAAAGCAGGTGAATTAACACTGGCTGGGCCGGTGGGTAGGAGCATCCAGACTGTCTCTGTGAAGAACTGTCTGTGGGGGGCTGGGGGTCATCAAAACTTCCAAGCAGACCCATCACATGGCCCACAGCTCCACTCCTGGGTGCGCCCCCCGGGGACTGAGGCTGGGCCGCTGAAGAGCCCCCCGCCTGCCCGATCAGGAGAGAGCAGCCCCGCTCACAGCCGCAGCGCCCGGAGCGCCTGTCTCCCGGCAGATAAGTGGATGGAGCAGACGTGTGTCCCGCACACAAAGGCACACTGGCAGCCCCCAGAAGGAGGGCCCTGTCACTGGTGACAGCGCGGATGGACCTTGAGGACGTTCTGTTCAGAGAGATAAGTCGGAAAAGGAGAAAGCTCGACACCACGTGTATCAGCTGCGCGTGCAATCTGAAAGAGTGAGTCAAACTCTCCGCGATGAGAAGACGCCAGGGCTTGGAGAGACGGCAGAGGTGGGAGGGGAGCAGAGAGGGGAGCACTCTGGGCTCCAGAGTTGAGGAGTGAGAGGATCTAAGGCAAACCAGGGGGCCGAGTTCATGACAGCATGCTAGAGTCAGAGCTCCTGGGCAGAGCCTGAATGCTCTCTGTTCTCCCTCTGTCTCTCTCTGTCTCTCTGTCTCTCTCTGTCTCTCTCTGTCTCTCTCTGTCTCTCTGCCTCTTTGTCTCTGTCTCTCTGTCTCTCTCTGTCTCTCTCTGTCTCTCTCTGTCTCTCTGCCTCTCTGTCTCTCTGTCTCTGTCTCTCTGTCTCTCTCTATCTCTCTCTGTCTCTCTGTCTCTCTGTCTCTCTCTGTCTCTCTGCCTCTCTGTCTCTGTCTCTCTGTCTCTCTGTCTCTCTCTGTCTCTCTGCCTCTCTGTCTCTGTCTCTCTGTCTCTCTCTGTCTCTCTCTATCTCTCTCTGTCTCTCTGTCTCTCTCTGTCTCTCTGCCTCTCTGTCTCTGTCTCTCTCTGTCTCTCTGTCTCTGTCTCTCTGTCTCTCTCTGTCTATCTCTCTCTGTCTCTCTGTCTCTCTCTGTCTCTCTCTCTATCTCTCTCTGTCTCTATGTCTCTCTCTGTCTCTCTGTCTCTCTCTGTCTATCTCTCTCTGTCTCTCTCTCTGTCTCTCTGTCTCTCTCTGTCTCTCTGTCTCTGTCTCTCTCTGTCTCTCTATCTCTCTGTCTCTCTCTGTCTCTCTGTCTCTCTCTGTCTATCTCTCTCTGTCTCTCTCTGTCTCTCTCTGTCTCTCTGTCTCTCTCTGTCTCTCTGTCTCTGTCTCTCTCTGTCTCTCTATCTCTCTGTCTCTCTCTGTCTCTCTGTCTCTCTCTGTCTATCTCTCTCTGTGTCTCTCTGTCTCTCTCTATCTCTCTCTGTCTCTCTGTCTCTCTGTCTCTCTCTGTCTCTCTGTCTCTCTCTGTCTCTCTCTGTCTCTCTGTCTCTCTCTGTCTCTCTGTCTCTCTCTGTCTCTCCATCTCTCTGTCTCTGTCTCTGTCTCTCTCTGTCTCTCTGTCTCTGTCTCTCTGTCTCTCTCTGTCTATCTCTCTGTCTCTCTCTGTCTCTCTGTCTCTCTGTCTCTGTCTCTCTCTGTCTCTCTATCTCTCTGTCTCTCTGTCTATCTCTCTGTTTCTCTGTCTCTCTCTGTCTCTCTGTCTCTCTCTATCTCTCTCTGTCTCTCTGTCTCTGTCTCTCTGTCTCTCTCTGTCTATCTCTCTCTGTCTCTCCATCTCTCTGTCTCTGTCTCTGTCTCTCTTTCTCTCTCTTTCTCACACACACACACACACACACACACCCTCTCACACACACTCAGCGCGAGAGGCAGGCTAACTAATTAGATGGTGGCCATCCTTTCATAATTCATATGCTTATCAAGTTTCCACAATATGCACTTCAAATACCTTGCAATCTTATTTGCCAGTTATCCCTCAATCAGGTGGAAAAAATAAATAACAGGCTTTGACCCAAGGGGGTTTTACGTTCCCTTCCCAATGTTTCCTGCTCAATGCAGTTATGGCATCAATAATCATTGCATCGTGTCCAGTACCCGGGTGACAGGACCCGCATGGCCGTCCCTCCATGTCACAGCACAGGGTTAGAATGCACACGCCTCTAACTGGTCCCACCTAAAGGAACTGGGCGCCGTGTCCTGGCGACCACACGGGGAGAGAGCACGTGTCCCCCGTGCGGCCGGCCCACCCGTCCACAGCACCCCTAGGCCCGACGCCTAAAGGCAGAGCCAGGAGTAAGTCCTGAGCACGGCGGAGTGTGGCCCCAACACCCCAGGAAGCAAAGATGAACTCGCAAAATAAGACCCACGTGACACAGCCCGGCGCCCCATTCCGAGCAGGGCCGCCCCAGGGGAGTGGACACGGAGACAGAGGGTCACTGTCTCCCGGGGTTATTAGCGGTGAGAAGGTGCAGAGCCCAGGAGTTCAGAGTCAAGTTCCTTTATCTAAGCTCTGAAATGGACTTGACGGCCAGGAATTTTGAGCTGGGTCGGGGGCTGGGGTGACCGCTCTCAGGTTCCCTCCTGGAAGACGGCCTGAACGGATATCAGAAGCCACAGGCATTAGGCCTTCTCAGCAGGAGCCGCGGAGGACACAGCAGTCAATAAAATAGAAGAGCAGAAACTGCGAACAAACCCCGTGTTCAATGGATTAATTGTCTCGCGTGCGGAGCTTGCGGTCAGCCGCGCCCGGGATTCTCGACAGCGCTGGACGTGTGCTCGATTCCGCGACATTCTGATGGTTATCACGAAACAGCACAAGAAAATGAAATCTGAATTTGCCCAGACTTCTGATCAAACATGCAATAATGCTCCTTTGCTTCCCGCTCACTGAACGCAGCCAGAGGCCAGAATATTTTCGGTAAGGTGTGGCTGGGGGCATCGCCATGCGGTTGTTTTCCTTTGTGCTAATCTCTAAACCAAACACTAATTGTTCCAGTCTGCGAGTTTGGTTGCAGATGTAATTAAAAATAAAACTGTTTAAACAGACTAAATTAGCACAACCCAAACTGGTTTGGATTGGACGAGCAGTGAGAGTTTCATCATTTTTTCTTGAACAACAGGGTTGAACTCTTACTCAATATTTCAATTAGAATTGGCAACTAACGGGATGTAAAATTTTCCCTAAGCCCTTTTATACTGGATCAATTCAGATGTAGAAAAATTAGAATTTTTTAAAAACAAACATTTGCACCGAAACTTGCTGCGCGGCCTTTTCTCAGCATCTCCTTCCGCCACTGCGCCGTAAGGGCGCCAGGAGTGTCCAGAGAAGGGGCTTGTGTGGGAGAGCCAGGCCACAGGGATGCGTGTGGGTGAGTCGGTTTCTCGCCAGCGCCCCAGGACCCAGCCCGGGTCTCGAGTTCCTTCCTCTGTGTGATCCTCACACACGGCGGGTCTGCCCCGGGGATTGGGCAAGACTGAGTCTCGTGAACATGTTCTCGGCTGCTCTGCCCCATGTTCGCGTGCCACTGGGCACGGGGGCAAGAGGAAGAAGGCCTCACGGGGGAGGTGGCCGCCCGCCCACCTCGGGGTCTGGGGGCCTCCTGCCAGCCTTGAGCTCCTGGCACGGCTGGGGCAGCTCCAGCTGTCCAGGTTACACCGACATTTCCTAAGCCGGCCTCGGCCCATCCAAGAGTCTGCCCCACACCCCACGCTGTGGCCACGCCGGGAGTCTGAAGCCCCCTCAGGACACCCCGTCACACTCTGCCCGGAGCCGGATGCAGGACAGGCCCGGGGGCGCCAACACACACCTCTCAAAGCCAGCCGGGCAGCCGTCCCCCCCGCAGAGGCAGCCCCGCCGCGGGAGCGAGCAGAGCGGGGCCTGCAGGGGCCAGCGGGCCCACGGGTGCCCCACGGGTGCCCTTCTCTCTCCGCACGCACGCGTCCACGGAGGCACGAGAGCGAGGGCGGGGCAGCTCTCCCGGGAGGTGCCGGGAACAGCTCTAATTCCACTCCTGTGAGCACAGCCTGGCCCGTTTCCACTCACGCCGGCCAGGCCCCTCCTGTCTCTTAGTCTGCGTGCACGGAGACCAGCGAGGGGCCTGGGGCCCGGGCACAGGCTGTGTGTCACTGCAAGTTTGCTGGTGCTATGGGAAGCTTGTTTCCCAAGCTGCAGCAATAACTCAGGATAAAGGCATAAAGTAAAGCAAACGGACTGCCCACGCAGCGGTGACAGGCACGATGCAAGGCCAGCCCGCATGGGAACGAGGCTGTCCCAGCCTCAGGCTGCTCCCTCCAGAAAAGTGCGGGTCAATCATCAACACTGACAGATGACGTCAAGCTAGTGCAGAGTTTCGCATCCGGAGCAAAGACTTTTTCAAGTCAGAAGAAGCTTTGGATGCTATAACCAAAATTTTGTCATAGTTAAGAATACTGTATCATGTACCTGCAATTTGCTACGAGGGGAAAGCTTAAGTGTCATATGTCATAATATGGGAAAAACAGGAAGTCACTTGATAATTAGATATGTTGGTTATATTGTGGTGATTATATCAAAAGATATAAACAGTGGAAACAATGCTCAGGGAGCACTAATGGCAGTGCGTAGGGAAATAATTGGGGCTGGAAATTGAACTTAAGGCTCCCCAATGTAATGCATGCACCCTAGCCCTTTAGGTTATCTCCCTGGCTTCAACATGTGCATGTTTATGTGGGAATTATACTTTAATAAATCTAGGAGGAAAATAAAAAAGAAGAAGCATCTCCGTCTGGGATTATTCAGCAGAACGTTGCCTTGCAGGGCGGTGTGGAGAGGACAGCAGCTGGTTTCACGTGTCTACAGCAGCAAAACAAACTTCCTCAAGCTGGGCGGCTTGGGGCAGCCCCCGTTCAGGACCCGTGTGGGGGTGCGGCCTGCCAGACCTCCTCTGGGTCCGCAGCCCGCGGCCAAGGCTGAGCAGGGCTGACCCGCACGCTTCCCGGCCACGTCTCCATCCACTGAGTGAAAGTCCAGGCTCCCGGCGTGCCCCTGGGCAGCCGCGCCTTTCTGTTCCTCGGCGCCAAGATGGCTGGAGACCGATGCCCGGGGTCTGGAGCCCTGCCGTCCCGCGTGGGGAGAAGCAGTGGCTGAAGCCCGCCCTCACCCGGGACGTGACCCCAGGAGGGTCGAGAGACAGGAGAGCGGGGGGCGGGGGGCGGGGGCGGGGGGGCACTGGCTTTGCACACCCGCAGAGCTGGCGAGACTCTGGCACTGCAGAGGGTTCCTGAGAGGCGCCAAGAGTGCCAGCTGGGTGCAGAGCTAGCAGGAAGCCCGAGCACTGCCAGTGGGGCCCAGCCCCTGTGAGAACCGTGACCCCGCTCACGCCTCACGCACGGCCTGCAGGGCGTGAGCCCCAGAGAGCAGTGGGCTGGGCAGGGCATCCGCGTCTCCCGGGGAGTGGCCCCGTCGGCGAGAGCCAGGCCACCCAAGCGGGGCCCATCACAGCAGCAGAGGGTCACGGACTCAGCGGGCACGGTGCCCGCTGCTCTCTCGCCGAAGCTACCGAGACCAGACACCGTGTCCTGAAATGACCCAAATGGACAGGATGACGCTGGGCGCCTCGGGAGGCCTCGGGGCGGCCCTGGGGACAGTCGAGGCCATTCCTGACACTGGGAAAGAGAAGGTGCTTGGAGACGCCCTCCCTGCCCGCCCCGCCTGATGCCGTTTTACCCAGTTAGCTGCCTTGGATGGTTCCGGAGCTGCTCGGCGGGGCCACCGGGCATGGAATACCCACACCGCCGTGTTTCTCCCAGCAGACACGTGCGGTCTTGGGGCTGGACTCCCTCCTTACCGCGACCTCCACTCCCTCTGGCACTCAGCATCGCCTCACATCCGAAGGCCTCGAGCCACCGACTGCCTGGATGAGCCACGTGACTCCCAGTGGCTGTGCGGTGCGGCTGGTGACTCTCCCTCCACGCCCGGACCTCAGGCTGCGGGGCTGCCACTGCCCCTGGCTGGGAGCCGGGTTTCCATCCATCACCCCCACAGCACCCGAGGTCTGAGGGAGGACGCGGGGGGACGGGACCCCGGGATGAGAGGACTCAGGGAGCACAGACTCCCTGGGATGAGAGGACTCAGGGGAAGCACGGACTCCCCGGGATGAGCGGACTCAGGGAGCACGGACTCCCCGGGATGAGAGGACTCAGGGGGAGCACAGACTCCCCGGGATGAGCGGACTCAGGGAGCACGGACTCCCCGGGATGAGAGGACTCAGGGAGCACAGACTCCCCGGGATGAGAGGACTCGGGAGCACAGACTCCCCGAGATGAGAGGACTCAGGGAGCACCGACTCCCCGGGATGAGAGGACTCAGGGGGAGCACGGACTCCCCGGGATGAGTGGACTCAGGGGGAGCACGGACTCCCCGGGTTGAGAGGACTCAGGGGGAGCACGGACTCCCCGGGATGAGTGGACTCAGGGGGAGCACGGACTCCCCGGGTTGAGAGGACTCAGGGGGAGCACGGACTCCCCGGGATGAGCGGACTCAGGGAGCACAGACTCCCTGGGATGAGAGGACTCAGGGAGCACGGACTCCCCGGGATGAGAGGACTCAGGGAGCACCGACTCCCTGGGATGAGCGGACTCAGGGGGAGCACGGACTCCCCGGGATGAGAGGACTCAGGGGGAGCACGGACTCCCCGGGATGAGAGGACTCAGGGAGCACGGGCTCCCCAGGATGAGTGGACTCAGGGGGAGCACGGACTCCCCGGGTTGAGAGGACTCAGGGGGAGCACGGACTCCCCAGGATGAGAGGACTCAGGGAGCACGGACTCCCTGGGATGAGAGGACTCAGGGAGCACGGACTCCCCGGGATGAGAGGACTCAGGGGGAACACAGACTCCCCGGGATGAGCGGACTCAGGGGGAGCACGGACTCCCCGGGATGAGAGGACTCAGGGGGAACACAGACTCCCCGGGATGAGCGGACTCAGGGAGCACGGACTCCCCGGGATGAGAGGACTCAGGGAGCACAGACTCCCCGGGATGAGAGGACTCAGGGGGAGCACGGACTCCCCGGGATGAGAGGACTCAGGGGGAGCACGGACTCCCCGGGATGAGAGGACTCAGGGGGAGCACGGACTCCCCGGGATGAGAGGACTCAGGGAGCACGGGCTCCCCGGGATGAGTGGACTCAGGGGGAGCACGGACTCCCCGGGTTGAGAGGACTCAGGGGGAGCACGGACTCCCCGGGATGAGAGGACTCAGGGAGCACGGGCTCCCCGGGATGAGTGGACTCAGGGGGAGCACGGACTCCCCGGGATGAGAGGACTCAGGGGGAACACAGACTCCCCGGGATGAGCGGACTCAGGGGGAGCACGGACTCCCCGGGATGAGAGGACTCGGGAGCACAGACTCCCCGGGATGAGAGGACTCAGGGGGAGCACGGACTCCCCGGGATGAGAGGACTCAGGGGGAGCACGGACTCCCCGGGATGAGAGGACTCAGGGGGAGCACAGACTCCCCGGGATGAGAGGACTCAGGGAGCACGGGCTCCCCGGGATGAGTGGACTCAGGGGGAGCACGGACTCCCCGGGTTGAGAGGACTCAGGGGGAGCACGGACTCCCCAGGGAGCACGGACTCCCCAGGATGAGCGGACTCAGGGAGCACGGACTCCCTGGGATGAGAGGACTCAGGGAGCATGGACTCCCCGGGATGAGAGGACTCAGGGAGCATCGACTCCCTGGGATGAGCGGACTCAGGGGGAGCACGGACTCCCCGGGATGAGAGGACTCGGGAGCACAGACTCCCCGGGATGAGAGGACTCAGGGAGCACGGACTCTCCGGGATTAGAGGACTCGGAGCCCGGGCCCCTGGGCTGAGAGGAGGCCCTCAGGGACCCTGGGCTCCCCGGAGAGAAAGTGTCCTTCCAGGCCAGCACACCGAGGCTCCCTCACTCTCCACAGTGGCTGCGCCCACATTCGTGTACAGCTGAGTGTGGGCTGTGTTTCCTTGCACTTCATTCTAGAACATTCTTTTATGCTTTACCACCAGGGAGGGTCTGATTGGCTCGCCTTTTCCATATGCCAGGTCACATGGACAGGTCTCGGGGGAAGAGGCCGCGCTGGACAAGGTCCCAGGAGCTGTTGTGTGGGCCCGCTGGGAAGGCCCAGCCCCCCCTGCCCAGCCCGGCTCTGCGTCCTGCTCTCCAGGGGGTGGACGGAGCCCTGAGGCTGCCCAGAAAGTGCCCCCCGTTCGTTCTCCTGCCTGGCAGAGCCCATTCCCCGTTCCAGCCACCCCAGAAGGCCCCACTCGGCTGCTCCTCGTCCCTGCACCGGGGCCAGACCACAAGGAGTTAATCTCCCAGGGTCAGCAGCCGCCCCTGGATCTTTCCAGATTTGATTATGCGCACATTTATAAACCTGTGTTTAAGGGGTTCCTTTGAGTCCCGGGAAACATGTGACGGTGATTGATTCCAAGGCAGAGCCCGTAGCCGTTCACTAGGCATTCATCTGTATTGATTCCGATCAATTAATCCATAGTCTTTGAGAGCGTCCGGGCCGGCTACAAAGGCCGCCACTCGACTCCAATTCCGTCCTTCATTCCTTACGCGCTCCTGGCACTGGCACGGCCGCCTGCCCGCCCTCAGGCCCGGGGAGCCGGCGGAGTCTGTCCGCGTGCGACCCCCTGGCCGAAGCCTGGGGACCCCCTAGCAGGTAGGCAGCCCCCCTGGAGGGGCTGTTCTCTGCGTGCCCCGTCACCCACTGAGAATCTGTTGGGAAAACCTGCTGTGAGTTTACAGCCCGAGGGTCGGTCAGTGACCCCGGGTTCTCACTTACTTTGGGGGCGGATGCTCTTGTCCGTCCTCGTTTCTCTGGGCGCCCCTACGTGCAGAGAGAAGCAGCATTATCCTCCTAACCCTCTTCGCACCGGCTTCAACCAACCGGCCATCTCTTTGACCTGTGACCTCACTCTGACTCGGGCCCACGAGCACTCTTCCTTGGGCTTTTATTTCCTGGAAAGACCTAGGCAATCGGATATTGCCTTTTTTGAACTCAGATGTAACAAGTCACAGTCCTGGATGGCCAGTCCATTGGCTTATTGTTGGCGAGTGAAAACACTGGGTGGATAGATGTTGGTGTCGATTTCTCCCAGTGGTTGTTGTGTTGTGGCACCCGGAAGCACACAGCTAAGGAGCATGATGAGAACCCGGAGGGGAGGGGGCTTTTTCCTGAGCCTCTCAGCCCCACACCCACCTGTGTTCCCTGTGTCTGTCTCTGAGTCCCCCCGACACACACACACACACCAGAGGCTATTTCCTGTGTGAGTCACACACACACACACACACACGCACACACACACACGCACCAGGGCTGTTTCCTGTGTCTGTCTCTGAGTCCGTCCAAAATACACAGGCACCAGGGCTGTTTCCTGTGTGAGTCCCCCCGACACACACATGCACACACACGTGCGCAAGCACACACGCACCAGGGCTGTTTCCTGTGTCTGTCTCTGAGTCCCCCGACACACACACACACCAGAGGCTGTCTCCTACGTGAGTCACACACACACACACACACACACACACACGCACACACGCACCAGGGCTGTTTCCTGTGTCTGTCTCTGAGTCCCTCCAACATACACAGGCACCAGGGCTGTTTCCTGCTTGAGTCACGCACACACACACACACACACACACACACACACACACACACACACCCATGCGCGCGTGCCAGGGCTGTTTCCTGTGTCTGTCTCTGAGTCCCTCCAACACACACACACACCAGGGCTGTTTCCTGTGTCTGACTCTCAGCGCCCCCCCCACACACACCACTGCCGAGTTCGTCCTTCCTCTGGTGCCTATGTGGAATCCTCTGAGAGAATGTCCTTCTGCTCACAAAAGCAGTCAGAGCCGTTCTTTCCTGTCAAGTCTGGGAAACAACAACCAAGATCTATTCTTTGAAATTTTCCCCGTTTCCTTAGAGTCATCTTCAATATGGACGAAATCCTGCACGTGTGGGATCTGCACATACATGTGGATTCTGCACATACGTGTGCACAATTGTGACCGTGTGTCTGTGTCTCTGCATGTATACTTGTATGTATGTGTGCATACTCACATGGTGCAGATTACATGATCCTGAGTCTATATGCACATATATGCACGTGTGTAGATTACGTGTAGTCTCCGTGTATATGTGTCTATGTGTGCATGCACAAAGCTGTAGCTTACCTTATTCTGTGTGAATCTGTGTGCACATATGCATGTATATGGATTGCATGCCAGTATTCCTGTGCATGTGTGTCACGTGTGCACCTACGCACACATATGGAGTACATGACACCATCACTTGATCACTGTCACTGTAGCACTGTCATCCCGTTGTTCGTCGATTTGCTCGAGCGGGCACCAGTAACATCTCCATTGTGAGACTTGTTGTGACTGTGTTTGGCATATCCAATACGCCACGGGGAGCTTGCCAGGCTCTGCCGTGCGGGCGGGATACTCTCAGTAGCTTGCTGGGCTCTCCGAGAGGGGCGGAGGAATCGAACCCAGGTCGTCCACATGCAAGGCTAATGCCCTACCCGCTGCGCTGTCACTCCAGCCATCACTTGATGTATGTGTGGAAACAGGTGGATTACATACCACTATGTGCATACATGTGTCTCTCTATGCATATATTTGTATATTTGAACACAGAGACACATGCATTGTGTGCATATATCTCTGTGCATTGTGTGATTTAAATACGTGTAACTTATATATTCATGTGCTCATATATGATGTGGGATGCATTCCATGTACTCATGTTGATGTGTGCATATACTCATGCATGAGGACTTCATGCCATGCCTCTCGTTCACTTGTGTGCACACGGCTGTGCATCTGTGAACACATATGCCTGCGCATGTGACAGCGTGTGGGCATGTGCCCATGTGTGTGTCAGCGTGTGGGCATGTGCACATGTGTGTGTCAGCGTGTGGGCATGTGCCCATGCGTGTGTCTCTCCTCTCACTCTCTGGATCCTGCTGCCACGTGCTGCCTGGCTCTGCCCACGTCCAGCTGTGTGTGGGCTCCGTCCAAAGGCGGCTCTGGTCAGAGGCACCTTCTCCCCTAGACACGGGCCTGCCCCGCGCGTGAAGAGGGTCAGTGGAGTCGAGAGGCTTGTTATTGAGTCCGGGCCCGAGCCACCGTCCCTGCGGGGCCTCCCTCAGGGCCGGGCGGTGCCCAGAGGCCACGGGCCCGTTTCTCCCGCGCGCCGACTGCCCGGGGCAGGCGTGTCTGCGGCCGAGTCACAGGTGCCCGCTGCGGCCAGGGCATGCGCCAGCTCCCCGCCAGGGTCCGGGTTCCAGCTGCCTGTCTCCGGGCTGCTCCGGTTAGCCCTGCCGGGCTCTCCGAGGGAGCGGGACGTACCTTAATTAAGGCGTCGAGCAGCGCCGAGCGCCAGATGTTCATCATAAATAGAACACGGCTTATGTAATGTTATGCCATCATGGAATATGTGGAGTGGTGGCGATTACCCGTTATTGCCCGTAATAAATCCAAATTTATTTTGCTGTTTTTAAGCATTAGGCTTTCGCGGCCACGATAAATTAGCCGAGTATTTGAACTTTGCCTCTCGCTGAAGTTTTTCCAATAGAGATAATTAAAGAGCTCCCTTGGCAAAATCAGCTCCCATGGTCTCCGTTAGAATAAAATCAGGAGGAGCCGCCCTGAGGCCTGCGCGGCCGGTCACGGCTGTGGCCGCGTCTCCTTCAGGCCCCGCGCCCGCCCAGCAGCGCCCAGGTGAGCTGCGGCTGCAGGCTCTGAGGCAGCTCCGTGGCCGCATCATCTTCGGATTGCGCGACTCGGGTCAAGGCCCTCAGACAGAGCTCACACTCCCTCAGGGGCCCCTGCCGCCCGGGCCGGGCGGGGACAAGGCTCCCGGGGAGCCCCTCGGGGGCTGGGGGCTGCTGCCTGCCCCCAGAGCCTTTCCCGGAAGTGCTGGCGTGAGGTGTGTGCAGGTGTCTGGGGGAACGAGAGGAGAACCCAGCACCCCAGCCCCCCCAGATAGCTCAGTCCCCGACTCCTGAGCGAGTGTCCTGGGGGAGAAAGTTCTGGATGATTCAGCAGCTTGCTGGTGAGTCCGAGATGACCATTTGACCTTCACAAGTAAAGGTGAAAGGGCTTTCATGCTGACCTTGGAGGTCAAGACCCAGGGTGAGCGTTGGCACGCAGAAGGTTTTCCAGCCTCCGTGGAACGAGTCCTGCTGGCAAGGTTAAACTGTCATCAGGGGTGGGGGAGAAGAATGCTGAGGAGGAGCAGAGACGGTAGGAGATTAGAGTGAGACAGAGATGGGGGGGAGAGAAAGAGAGAGAGAGAGGAAGGGACAGACAGAGAGAGAGAAGGAGAGGGATGGAGAGAGAGGGAGAGGAAGAGAGAGGGAGAGAGAGGGAGAGAGAGGGAGAGAAGAGAGGGGGAGAGAGAGGGAGAAAGAGAGTGAAAGAGAGGGAGAGAGAGGGAGAGAACAGAGACAGGGAGAGAGGAGGAGAGAGAGGAAGAGAGAGGGAGAAAGAATGTAAGAGAGAAGGAGAAAGAGAGGGAGAGAATAGAGACAGGGAGAGAGAGAGGAAGAGAGAGGGAGAGGGAAAGAGAAGGGGAGAGAGAGAGGGAGAGAACAGAGACACGGAGAGAGAGGGGAAGAGAGAGGGAGAGGGAAAGAGAAGGGGAGAGAGGGGGGAGAGAGGGAGAGAGAGGGAGAGAACAGACAGGGAGGGGGGAGAGAGAAGGGAGAGAGGGAGAGAGAGGGAGAGAGAGGGAGAGAACAGACAGGGAGGGGGGAGAGAGAGGGGAGAGAGGGAGAGAGAGGGAGAGAGAGAGAGGGAGAGAAGGAGAGAGAAGGAGAGAGAGAGAGAGGGGAGAGAGGACGAGGGAGCCGAGAGCCCTTTCTGCTCTAAGCAGTGCGGGCGGGCTGAGCCGACACTGACAGTCCAACTCTCTGTCGCAGGTGTGAGACCTGGCACAGATGCCCGCCAGGGTGCCGCCCCCGAGCCCAGCCAGGCACAGCTGGCCGCAGAGACGCCTTCCTAGGAGTGGGCGTCGCTCTGTGCCGCCGTGTTGTGCGATGGTTTTATTTGAGCAGCCGACGGCTTCGCTGAAGTGATTGTCTACGAATCCGCAGGAGTTCCTCGGCTCAGACTGTGACTCGGGTCCCCTGGGCGCGGGTGTTCGGGTCCTGTGGCGCCGTCTCCTGGCGGGCTGGCCCGTGGGCCTGTGCGTGGCCTGGCCACACCTCCCCGCCCCGGCCCGAACCCTCAGACACCAGCGGAAACGGAGCCGAAGCTCCGTTTGGTGAAAGCGACTTGCGTGCAAGGCCTCTGGCGAGGAGAATCCAGAGTGGAGACTCGGTTGAATCCGGTTCTGACTCTCCCCTGCCCAGAGCTGCCGGGCAGGGCAGAGTCGGCCCTGGGCGGGACCGGGGAGCTCATCACTCGGATCCCAGCTCAGGGCCGCAAGCTGGGGCCCCCCACGTCCACGAGAAGGCGGGCGCTCGGAACCACGCCCGGTGCCGGGCAGGAGAGTCCGGGTCTCGGAACGTCACAGGAGGGAAGCTTCATGTGAACTTAGTAATAGTACATTTAGTACTTAGTTCTTAGTACACTTTTGTGTACTGGTCTGTGGGCACCAGCTCTGTTTGGGGGTCACTCCGGGTGCTGCTTGGACTCGAGCCAGGCCAGTGCCCTAAGCCCCGGGCAGTGCCAAGGGGCCCCTTGGTGCTGGGTCTTGGAGGTCACTTATCGTGGGCTCCTGGCCCGGTCCCCCGGAGCAGCGCCCCTTCGGGGGTTTCCCGGGAGGGTCCACCCCCCTTTCCGCTCACACACACTCCTGTCGGGGGCTTGTCCTCCGCCTCGAGTCGCCTCCTGCTTGTCCAGCCGAAGGGCCCAGGGAGACGCGGGGAGCGGGGGGCCAGCAGCAGGCCTGTCCCCTGCCCACCCCCAGGCCTCTGAGTCAACGGCCGCTGCTCAGCCCTTGGGACCTTCCGGGGACACACCCGGCTTTGAGGGGTGCGGAGGGGCTCCAGACCGCCCCGAGCGCCCTCTGCCCCAGGCCTTGGAAACGATGTCCCCGGCCGCAGCCCACACATGCCCGAGCACCGTCCCTGCTCGGCCTGGTGGCTGCTCTGCCACACGCAGGCTCTGAGCTGGCTGCAGGGCCCGGGAGCCCCGTGGTCAGTGCTGGGCCGGCCCGGCTCGGCCTTGGCGTCTGCGTTGCTGCTGTCCCCCGGGGCCTGTCTGCGGAGCAGGTCTGGGCTGTGGAGCTGCCCCTGCAGGGCTCTGAGGCCGAGGTGCCGGTCGGCCCGCAAAACCCTCACAGGCGAGAACCCCACGGGCCCCGGCATGGGGGACGCCCCAGAGCCCGGCCCTGCGCTGGCCCCGCTGGGCTCTGTGTCCAGGCCCAGCGCGGGGCGGGCGGCTCGGGGGGTGCCTCGGTCTCCCTTTGATTCCTGCAGCCGTCGGCCGGCCAAGATTGAAGCCATGTGCCCGCGGGGGAGAGGGAAGCCTGTCCAGATGCTCCTGTCAGAGCTGCGGGGCCCGTTCCCCCTGATTGATACGGGGCTGTAGGCAGAGGGTCCTGGGACCCACTCCACAGCTGCACGGCCCCGTCAGATAAGACCGGGGCGGAAGCCGGGGGTCTCCGGGGGGAGCCGAGCCGAACTCTCCCCTCCACCCCTGCGGAGGGCTGGGGCGGGCGCCCCCCACGTGTGTCGGTAAGAGAGGTTCGAGGAAGCCTGAGGGTTGGGGGCCGTCCGGGCGGGGCCCAGCGTGGGCTCGGCGGGGAGCCAGGCCGGGCCCAGCGTGGCCCTGCAGACGCTCCCGGGAGGCCGCAGAGTGAGCGTCCCAGCAGCAGGGCGGGGCCCCCGCGCGAGCACTGCCCTGCTCGGGGAACTCGACCCACAGGGGCCGCACGGAGGGCAGCAGGGAGGCACCTGGGCAGGACCCCCACTGGCCCGCCCCTGCCCGGGAAACGGCCTCCGGGCCAGTGCCCTCCCTCCCGCCCTCCCTCCCTCCGCACCCCCAAGACAGCTGCGGGGGCCGAGGAAGACTCTGGACATCCCCCTCGCCCCACACCCGCGGTCGCTACTCTCCCCAAGATTAATGAGGCGAGTTCACGCAAAGGTCATGTACTCAGCGAGAGCCTGGCGGGGAATCAGGGACGCACTGAAGGCGCGATGTCGAGGGAGCGCCCGGCCCTGTGTCCTGGGGGCTGCGCCTGGCTGCTCTGCCGAAGGACAGGGCCCAGGCCGGGGGAGCCCAGGGAGGGGACACACAGGCCTCGGGGAGGCGCTGGCTCTCACCTGGGGGACCCGCCCGGCGGCCCGGACAGGCCTTGGCGTCCAACCTCCTGCCCTCGACTGAGCGTCCCGGGCGTGGCCCCGGGAGGAACCTCAGACACCGCATCCCACCACACGCCTCGCGTGGGGTCCCACTGGGCGCTCCTGACAGCAGCTGGCGTCTGAGCTGGACGCGAGCGTGGGGTGGGTTGGGCGGGGCCCAGGGCCTCACTGAATACGCCCGTTTGCAAGTGGGCGCCACGCCTGAGACCCCGCATGGATCCCGCCCAGGCACCCACCCGGGGCCTGTGAGGGCGAGCGTGGCTGTCTCGGGTCCCGGGGGTGCAGGGGGTGCGTCTCCTGCTTCCTGCCTCGGTTGGGGGAGTGCGGGGACCCTCCCCTGCAGCCGTGCAGAGGGGCCGGCCCCCTCCGTGAACACAGACTGTCCACGCGTGTCAGGGGAGCGGCCTGGAGTCCGAGGCCGACTCTGAGGGCCGGCGGGGGTCGGGGCCCTCCTCGTGCCGGACACACGGCGCCTTCCCCGTGTTCCCGTCGTCAGCTCACGTGGCGGGACAGAGCAGGCGAGTCCGGGACCCTGGCTGAGCTTTCTGGCCCGTATCCAGCCCGGAGCGGGCAGCCGCGTCCACGCCCACCTCACGCCTCAGGCGGCCCTGCAGCCGCACACCCGGGCACGCCAGGGCTCTGCCTCTCCCCGGCAGCCACGTCCATCAGGGGTAGGTGGGGTGGGGTTGGGGGGTCTGTCCTCTCTGCCACCACCAGCATGGGGCACCCTGGGGTGAGCGCGCTGTGTCGCACCCAGCCCCGAGCCCAGATGCTGGGAAGGGGCACCAGGCAGGCGGGTGGGCCGGGCCGGGGGGCCTGGGAAGCCGAGAGCCGGGTCCTCCAGCCCTGACGCCTGCGTGGGCACCTGGGCACGGAAAGGCCCCCTCGCCCTCGCCGCTCCCAAGGGCACTCCGCAGGACGGGAGGGGGCACGCGGCCAGCCGGGCAGTGGGGGCAGCAGCGCTGGGTCTGGGGCGACGCTGAGCCCCGACATGGCACATTCGCCAGGGCAGGACTCGGCCACGGAGACGAGACCCCGGCCTGGGCCCCCCGGGCTCCCCGGGCCCCTCCCGCCGGGACTTGGCCCACCTGCGCCCCACGTGCTGTATCCAGGGAAGGCGCCGAGCCCGCCTGACCCGGCCTCACACATGCCAGGCAGATGCTCAGCCACGGAAGCCGCATTCCTGCGTTTGTCAAATATGTGCGAGTCTAAGGACCCGCCAGGAGGAGGCGGGGAGGCTGGGCCTCCACCGACAGGAAGTCCCGGCACTTTCGTTCCCGTTAGTTTCAGACACTGCACAGGGAGGCGTCTCGGGAACTGGCTGCTGGGGTCTTTCTCCGCTTTCTCGGGGTGCGAGTGATCAGCCACCTGAACACCCCAGAACGCGCCAGACATTGCGAGGCAATAATGCTACAGGGTTCACTGCATCCACGCCGCTCCCACGCCAAACCCTCCGCTTCTCCCCAGGGCTGTGAGGACGAGGGTCTCTGGCCTGCGCCCGTGATGGGGGGCTGTGCCCAGGCACCTTCCTGGGCGAGTGGGGGTGTGCGGGATGCGGTAACCGCCTCCCCAGCCCTTCTCTGTGAGGGGTCCGGGACCCCGCCTGCGGGGTCTGGGAGCATCAAGGCGGGCGCACACAGGCCCCCAGCTCCTCGCCAGGAATCCGACGCCTGCGCTCTCGGAGGGACGCTGGAACGCCTGGGCAGCTCGGGTGCCTCTGGGAGGGAGGATGAGCTTCCTGGGGGCCTTCCCGGGGGCGGCGGCCGCCTTGAGACGGGGCAGGAGCCCGTCACAGAGACAGTCGTCTCGGCTGTCAGAATGGGCCTGAGACGCTTCCAGGAACAGGAGCAGGTGGACCAGAGGCTGTTGTTGGAACGGTGACCTGCGTGTTCAGGGAGGGGACGGGAGCAGGGGTCCTCCCCCCGGGGAGCTGCCCCCTGCCCACCCCGGAAGGCCCCGCCCAGCTCTGTCCCCTCGCGGCCCCCCTCTCCCAGAGGCCGCCGACCCCGCTCTTCCTCCCGAAGTCAGTCTCCGGGAAGGCGGGAAGGTGGCAGGGGTGGGGCGGGATGGGCTCCCGCTGGTCTGGGCCCTGGAGGCTCCGCTGTGGCTGGCCGTGAGCAGAGGCAGGACGCGTGGACAGGAAGCAGAGGCCTCAGCCGCGAGTCTGGAGGACGTCCCGTGCTCATGAGCGCTCGGGCGCTGCTGTGGTCACTGACTGAGGTGCTACACTTCGTAAGTGGAAACAATGTTTCATCCTTAGGGGGCAGGAACCTGACCCCGCACACCCTCCGTGAGTTTGATGCAACCCCAGACCCCGGGACCCCCAAAGCAGCGACTTTCCTGGCTCCGTGTCCACAGGACCAGGTGTAGTACCGGAAACGGAACCGGCTCAGCCCAAAGCAGCTTGTTCCTCAGGCCCCCAGAGCCTGTCACCGACTACGGGAGAACCCGCGGGGGGGGGGGGTGCAGGACGCCCCAGGGGAGAGGCAGAGCCCACGCCCCGTCCTGTGTCCCCGCCGCCACCTGCCTCCCCACCCCGCCCAGCCGGCCCGGCTGCTCCTTTCAGCTATTATCAGCTCAGTGGTCTAGGGAGAAAACATAATTAATCTCTTCCTTTTCATCTGCCTCTGACAAAATTTTGGCATTTTTCCTGGGATCAGCTTCATGGACCATTGGCTGTAAAAGCTCCGTGTTTGCTGTGTTCGCCCTGCAGACCCGGCCTGGCCCCTCTCTGAGTCTCGTCTCCGCTGGAGACCAGGCTCGCCTGAACGGCAGGGTCCCTCGGAGGGCACGGGGCAGCCCTCGTACCCGCTGGTGGCCCACCCTCGGCACCTCCTGTTCCTTTGCTGCTGTTGCTGCCGCAGGACCCTGGGTAGCACCAGGACGAGGAGGGCTGCCCCGGGTCCGAGGAGGCCCTGCTCCGTGCGGGCCCTGCTCCAGGTGGCCCATCCAGTGGTGGAGGTGTGCGGCTGGGCCGGGGGCCAGTTGCGTGGTCTCCTGGGCCTTTGCAGGCTGGTGACCGTCTCCCGAGAAGGGGCCGCGTGGACAGTGCTGTCCCGCACGCTCACTCGCGCTCCTGGGCGAGGCTCCCCCTCAGGCAGGGTCTGCGTCCCTGCACGGCCCCACCGCTGCCCATGCTGTGTGCCAGGGCCCGCTGGTGCACGGGCCGGGCCGGGCCTCCGACGGGGGCAGCTCCTGGGCTCGGAGGCCCCCCCGGGACCCGGAGCCTCCCGGAGTCTCCTCTCTGGAAGTCCCACGTCGCTCTCATCCCGACACAGAGCCCGCGGACGAGGAGGCGGAGGGCAATGACCGAGGCACCCGGGGCCCTCCCTGAGCCCTAAGGAGACGGGCCGGGGCACGGCGTGGCATGGCGGCTTCCCGGGTCACACAGCCGTGTCCCCCCAGCAGCTCCTCCTGCCGGCCCCCGCCTCCTCGCAGCTCAGGGAGCCTCAGCCGCGGGACCGACTCTGGATCCGACCGGCTGGCACGGGCCTGCCCCGCACACATCCCGCCGGGCTCGGAATGGGGGAGAGACCCCTGTCTGCAGAGCAGCGTCTGAGGCTCGCTGGGCCTCCAGAAATGCCTCGAATGGAGTCACAGCTGGGCGCCAAGCGGGTGGCGGGGGGGGTGGGGGGACTCTCGGGCAGATGCACGGCCACTGCATCGGGCGTGGGAAGGGGGGACGGCAGGAAGGCGCTTGCCTTCACACAGCTGACCTGGGTTCGGCCCCCGCCTGCGTGACCCCCAAGCCCCAGCAGGAGTGACCCCCGAGTGCACAGCCCAAGTCAGCGCCAAACCGTCCCAGACAAACAGCAGCACGCAGAGCCGATGGTACGGAGGCCCGAGGCAGCGTGGTCGAGACGGTTGGGGAGGAACAGCGCCCCCTAGCTCCGTGGCCGGGGCCTGCCTCTCCGGCGTTACGCCCTGCCAGCTCTGAGCACCAGGCGTGAAAGAAAATTGACCCAAAATCTCGCCCGTTGGCAAGATAAAGCGTGTCCGAGGCAAATCCAGCCCCTCACTTCCTTCTCGCAACCACTCAGCCACGTCCCTCAAAGACACTCCGGCTTATTCCGCGGAATAAAGGGCAGTAATTCCGAAAGAATGAAAAGGCGATGATTCCGTAGGATCGCGCGTCCTTCCTTTTTGATTTCAAGTCTTCTTTTTCGGTTTGAAAGGGAGATAATATTCAATAGACATGAGTTTTAAGTCGGGAGATTAAGCCTTTCGTAGCTAAATATTGAAGCGGATCTATTTGGATCTTGATTGAGACATTTTGTAGGCAAGTAGGGAGTTGCACACCACAGGTTGGATTAATGTAAATTGATTTGTCCAAGGTTATTTGTTTAGATAATGGAGGCAATGCGGAGGCCCAAGGTCTCTGGGAGTCGGTGCTCCGAGACGGCCCTTCCTGTCATCGTGTTCAAAGCAAGTTCACATCAGGGCAACTCCATTTAGGCAGGAAAATTCAATTAGGATCATTCTGTGGATGGAAGGCTCCCGGGGGACCGGGGAAATACTGACTGCTCCTGGTCTTACAAACTCTGCCTTGGTGTGTGTGTGTGTGTGTGTGTGTGTGTGTGTGTGTGTGTGTGTGTGTGTGTGTGTGTTTTCTAGAATGGCATGTTCTAGAATACCATTTATTTATTTGCTTGTTTATTTAATTGTTTGTGTTCGGGGGCCACAGCTGGTGGTGCTCAGGGCTCACTCCTGGCTCTGTGCTCAGAGATCATTCCTGGTGGGCTTAGGGGACTTCCTGCGGGCGCCAGAGATGGAATTCTGGTGGGCCACATGACAGGCGAGGGCCCTACCAGCTTTAAACCGTTGCTCGGGCTCCGAGACCACCCTTCCTGGCTCCAAGACCTCCCTTCCTGGCTCCAAGACCACCCTTCCTGGCTCCGAGACCACCCTTCCTGGCTCCGAGACCACCCTTCCTGGCTCTGAGACCACCCTTCCTGAACCAAACCAAGTGACGCTGTTATCACCCACCATCATTGTTTTTCTCCGTCGTCCTCTCGGGTAAGACAATCCAAACTCTGTGCTCCCTGTGCGACCCTTCCTCCCGTTAGCATCACGGTTCCATGGACTGAGAGGGGGCTCACAGCATGTCCCAAACCCCGGGATCCCTCAGCACTGTGACGCGCTGATGTGCTACCTAGGGCTGCTCTGGAAGGAGCTCATCTGAAGGCACTTCACAGACACCCACATACACACTCACATACACACACACATGCACACGCACACTCATGTACATATGTGCACACATGCACATACATACACACCCACATACACATACCCAGAAATACACACATCCCAGAACAGAACAGATTCAGAAGCAGATGCTTGTATTTTCCAAGCCGGTGTTTGGTGGCAAATGGGCGTCAGCTGCCTGCACTCTAAAGCAGTGTTTGAAGGGAGATATTTAAACAAGATGAATCCACGAGAATGCAGTACATTTTCTTTCTCCTTTTGTAATGTTTAGTTTTAGAGACTACAGCGGTTCCTTGGGTTTTACTCCTAAGAGTAACAAATAGGATCATTGATTAAAACTTCACAAATAAATAAAACCTCTAACAAATAGGATTCTACAGCCCCTTCATTTTGTCATGCTGACTCACTATAAGTCACAATGAAACAATGCTACGTGCCAATTGGAGACTTACTCTTCACAATGAAACAATGCTTCGTGCCAATCGGAGACTTACTCTAGGGGAGTGAGTAACGTGGGGGACCGCAATGCTTTCACCCCGATTATTGAAGCGTGCTCTCCAGCTGAGTGGGTGCTGGCCCCAGTGATGGGCAGGCAGCCAAGAGCCTCGCTCAGCACGAGTTCCCTCACCCTGGGCTCAGGTCCTGCCCCCCGCAGGAACACCCACAAACACCCCCTCATCCAGGCCCACTGGCCCCGAGGTGGCACTTACCCCGAGTTCTGTGTCTAAGGCAAGCCTTACTTTATCTGTGTGTTTACTTGCTTTGTTTCGTCTGTGCTATGTACAGAAAACACGGTCCTTGCTCTGTTTAACATACACCACTGAGAGCCGAGAAACCATCTCACATGCTTGAGGAACTGATTTATGGCAACAGTCCCGGGGCAAAGGGTGGTCAAGGCAAAGCCTCTCCCACAGACGGTGCTGGTGAGTCTGAGAGCCCCACGGAGGAGTGACCCGTCCAACCCTATCAACAACGGCTAATTCCACACAGTTTAAAGACTTTACTGTAAAACCCGAAGCCATAAAATACGCAGGCTGGAGCATAGAGGGCGAGATCTGACATTGGCCTTGGTGATCTATGGGATTCAACTCGAACAGCAAGAGAAATAAAAGCAAAAACCAATGGGATCTCGTCAGGCTCAAAGGCTTCTCCACAGTGAAAGAAGCTATCACCGATGCTGAAAGGCCACCTAAAGAATGAGAGGAGATATTTGCAAATAACACAGGTGACAGGGGAATAATACCCCAAGTGGGTCAAGAGTTCACAGAGCTCAACGAGGAGAATTAAAAAGTGTGTGAAGCATCTAAATAGGCATTTCGCCAAAGACAGACAGATGGATAACAGTCACACAAAGAAGATGTTCATCGCTTATTGTAGGAAGATAAAGCTCTAAATCACTCTGACATGACACCTCCCATCAGTTAGCTGGCTGCTATCAAGACAAAAGCGTCAAGTGTTGGTGGAGGAAGCGGAACAAAGGAAACTGTTGTAAGCGTCTAGTGGGAACGCAGTCGCCGTGGAAAGCCGTGCACGGACGTGCGTCAGGGACTGAGCCTGGGCTGTGCCCTCGAAGCCAGCGACTCCTCCTGGGGGTGTTCACACGAAGGCCAGTGAAAGAATCACTTGAAGGGGTCTCTGCACCTGTAACAACGTTCACTGCGACATTGTTTCCACTTGGCAAGATCTGGGAAGCGCTCGTCTTCACTGTTGGAAGACGGAGGAAAGACCCAGTGAGAGGCAGGTTCAGAGAGATGCCCATGCCTTACACACGGACACACGTGCCCACACGGGCCCTGGACCAAGACTCAGGTCAGAGGCTGTCCTGCCACGTGTGCGTGTGGATGGCCTGGAGGATCAGACTCAGCGAAGTGGCTGGAGTGGGTCCTCCAGAGGCCGAATCCAGCTCGGGAGAGCAAACTCCTAAAGGTTGGCCCCCACAGTCTCGGCAAAACCGGCATTCTTCCTCCTCCCGGTCACCTGTGCTCCAGAGTAACACTCTTGGACTCAAAGATTACTGTTGGCGCTCTTCAGGACCCAGGGCCACCCGCCCAGCTCCCTGTGGAGTAAAGGCGGAAGGCGTCTCTGGGGATGGTCCCCTTGGGTATGGAGACTGGGCGAGTTCTGACAAGGACGGATCTCTCCCTTGTGCCTTCCCTCCATCCTCTCGGCTGGGACCACAGCGGAACACCAGTGTTTGTCCTGTTTCCTTGCAGTGTGTAGGGAACACAGATCACAGGAGCGAGAGAAGGAGCCCCTGGCAACGCCCCCCAAAGACCCTCCCAACGAGCCCTTGGTCCAGCAATTTAAACGCATGGAACGGCTGTTGAGTGTGAGAAACTGATGGAGCCTTGAAACGATCCCGGCTGCCAACCCAGGAACAGCCGGGCCCCCGGCATGCCCAGCGCAGGGGAAGCAGCAGCCCCGAGCGGGTGTGGAGGGGTCCGAGCACAGCAGCCCGAGCCCGGAGGGCCACGGACACTGCTGGGTTATCTCTTGGGGAAACTCTACGTTCCCCCGGGGTTCTAGACGCGTCTAACTGGGTTGTTAGGGAACTAGTGGTGAGAGATTACGGGGAGACACTCAGACTCTCGTGTCTCTCTCCCCCTGCACTTGTAAGAATTGTAAGAACAAATGTTGTGGGGCTGGAGCGATAGCACGGCGGGGAGGGTGCTTGCCTTGTATGCAGTCGACCCAGGTTCGAATCCCAGCATCCCATATGATCCCCCGAGCACCACCAGGAGTAATTCCTGAGTGTGCAAGCCAGGAATATCCCTGAGCATCACTGGGTGTGCCCCAAAAGCTAAATAAATAAATAAATAGATATTGTGCCGTAGTGTGCTCTCGTAGCTAACCTGAGGGCTAGAGGCTCTCGGTAGTCACAGGACCTTTTAGTTCTCCTGTTCTCTTCACATTGTTTTTGTTTATTGATCTTGGTGGTTTTAAACCCAGCAGATTTTTCGGGGAGCAAAATTGTCACAAAAGGTTCAATGCAAGAATTATAAATTATTATTGTAATACTCCAGATCCTGGTAAGCTCCTCATGGCATATTCTATATGCCAAATACAGTAACAATAACGGGTTTCATTCCCCTGACCCTGAAAGAGCCTCTAATAGGCACTGTTGGGAAGGACGAGTAAGGAGAGGCTGCTAAAATCTCAGGGCTGGGACGAATGGACATGTTACTAGTGCCCACTCAGTAAATCGACAAGGGATGGCAGTGATACAGGGACAGTGATTATTGTTACTGTTATTACCTGCAGGGGCTGGGGAGTGATACAGTGACAGTGGTTATTGTTACTATTATTACTTGCAGGGGGCGGGGCGTTGGGCCACTGCTGGCAGTGCTCAGGGCTTGCTCCTCACTCTGAACTCAAGGACCACTTCGGGCGAAGGTCCAAAGACTATCGCAGTGCTGGACTGAGCTAGGGCCAGCAGCACCCATGGCGAGTTAAATTCTGGACCATCTCTCTAGCCTGGAATGCTTAACGTGTTTAGGTTACAATATTCAAATGAGAAAAATTATAAATATATTCAAGATATATCAAAAATATTCCCAGTAACCATTTTAAATGGATTGGGTTAAAAGTTATTTTTACTCAATTCATTTAAAACTGTTTTTCACTTTTATTTGATATTTTCTTTTATTTATTACTGAATCACTGTGAGATACCCTGTAACAAAGTTGCTCATGATTGGGTTTCAGTCATGGAATGTTCTGGTACCCATCCCTTCACCAGTGCACATTTACCACCACCAATGTCTGGGGAATGTCCTTCCCTCCTGCCACACTCCCCACCCGCCCCCACTACCCCCAGCCCGCCTCTGTGGCTGGCACTTTTCTTCTCTGTCTCTCTCTGTCTCTCACTATCTCTGTCTTTGTCTCTCTCTGTCTCTCTTTCTTTCTGGGCATTGTGGTTTGCAGCGCAAACCATACTGATATGTTATCATGCATATCTCTTTACCTACTTTCAGCACTCAGTTCTTGTCCAGAGTGATTATTTCCAACTACCATTGTCATAGTATCCCTTTTCTATTCTATTCTAACTGATTTTTTAAGTGATAGTAGGGTATAAAAATCTTACATAGGTTAAAGACACAGAAACACTAAAAATACATAAACAAAATTTTTTGTGTATGTGTGATTTTTACTAATTTTTACTTAAAGCACCATGATTTACAAATTTATTCATAGTTGAGTTTTAGACATACAATGTGGAATGCTTAATATTTTAAGATTTAAAAAAATCCAATAAAATTTGTTTTGAAAGAATACTCTCAAACACTCTCAATTCCCAATTAGTGCTATATTTGGCTGGTCCTGTTACTATAAGAACGAACCAACTGCTTACGTTCATGGTTTGCTCTGAACACTCCACAGGAAAGGACCCTTGTAATCTGTTGCCTTCTCGTGGACTGGTAGTTCCGGCAAAGCCACAAACGGTGGCCGTGTATTTTAACTGTAGTAAGTGAAGATACTGTTTTTGAAATAATTGTGATTATGGTCCAGGGAGAATGTCTAGAGCTTTTAGTGAGTTTCCTGGGTTTCCATGTTACCTGCAGACTTCTACCCGAGTGCTAGTGCTATGAACTGCACCTGGGCTGCTGTTCCTCCTCTCTGCTGAGGTGAACTCGGCCGTGCAGCCTGCTTTGTTTCCATCAATTTCTGTTTCCACAGATCATTTCGTATTATTAAAAAAAAAAAACAATGACCCCAAATGCATTTCACGTGACTCTGAGGAATGTATCAGAAGAGCCTGCGAGCCGTCAGCCAGGTGCTCAGTCCTGAGCTGTGCCCGTGCTCTGCCAACGTGCTCCATCCAGCTTGTGCCACGCGTTCGCTCTGCAACTGCTCGGGCATTATGGCCGCAGCCATGCTCCCTGAGCACCGCTGGGCACCGGACTCCCGGGGCGACACTCAGCCGTGAAGCTTCCTCCCCGTCCTCTGGAGAACACGGCACAGAGAGACCATGCCAGCAGCAGGGCCCAGCCAACCTAAAGGGGAGCACGGCCCAGACTCGAGGCGGGTGAGCAGCCGCCTGCTGCCTACATAACCTGTCTCGGGCTGTCCTTGGGGGTCCAGACCAGCCCCTCGCTCCCTCGCCTGGACCAAGGGAGGTTCCCACGGCAGGCCATGCTGTGAAAGGCAAAGATTTCTTTCAGATTCACTTGTTTTATCAAGTTATAATGGACCAATAAAAATATATAAGCACTTAAAATAAATGATGTGGTTTGATCACTGTATCACCGTATCACTGTCATCCTGTTGCTCATCAATTTGCTGGAGCAGGCATCAACAAATGTCTCTATTCGACCCTATCACACTCAGGGTCAGGGGAATGAGGCCCATTATTGTTACTGTTTTTGGCATATCGAATACACCACGAGAAGCTTGCCAGGCTCTGCTGTGTGAGATTCTGTATCTCTCTCTTCCGGGAGCTTTGTTTTATAGTCTCTGGATCTTGGCCGTTGATGGGAATCTTCTGCCCCCACACCAGGCTGTCTTCACCGGGGCCCCTCAGACGGGGGTGTGTTGAGTTTCCCTTCCCACCCCAAGTAGAGCCCCAGCAGCCAAAGACCTCCAGAACCCAGCCACAGCCATGCTGAAGGCCTCTCTCCACATGCAAGAAGGAACCGGCAGAGGAACCCAGGTATGCAGGACCCGGGGCTGAGATCTCCAAGCCTGCTCAGATCGGGACTGGGCCTCCCCAACCCAGATTCCCCATTTCCAGTAGCTTGGCAGTCACACCCACAAACTGCCCCTGGCACCATGTAATCTCATCGATGTGGTTTGATACGTGTGTTATAAAATGACCCACATGCCGGTCTACTACATGTGTGGTCACATGTTCCTCTGTGTGTGCCGCGTGGTAAGAGCACTTTGTGTGAGCTCTGTGTGCTGGACAGCTTGGGGCTCACGGCATCCCCTGCATGCAGCCAAGCCCCGTCTGGTCTCCAGCAGTGAGTCTGGTACCACTATGCAACACCGGAGTGCTCCCTGAGCACAGAGCCAGGGACACACACAGAGTGTGACCCCGAAGCAAACAAATCACTGCAGCAACAAAAAATGGAAAATGAGCTGGTTAGCTCGCAGGCGCCCAGCACAGCCCTGAGAGGTACATACGCCAGCCCGGATGCTCCCGGTAGGCTCCTGGCTTCACGCTCTGCTCTAAGTGCTCGTCCGTCCACTTTTGTTCTGTTCGTCATCCGTGAGGCTTGTGTGGTTTCTGTCTGGGTCTGGTTGGCTTCAGCAGCGCCTCAGCCTGACTGCATGCGCCAGGATTTCCTTCTTTGTCGCACTGAATAGAATGTACTCTGAACTCATGTTTTGAGCTTGAGCGATTTGGCTGCAGAATCTCTATGGACACTAAAAAAATCATGGTACAAATACAACCTGCAGCCGTTTTTTTTAAAAAAATAATAACTTCAATGGGGCTGAAGCAATAGTACAGCAGGTACGGCATTGGCCTTGCACACACTGACCTGGGTTCGATACCTGACATTCCATATGGTCCCCTGGACACTGCCAGGAGTGATTCCTGAGTGTAGAACCAGGAGTAACCCCTGAGCATCGCCAAAAGGCCACCTACCCCCCGATAAAAACTCCTTGACAGCTTGAAAATAAAATGTTGAGATTTTTTAATGATAATATAATTGAACATTGTTATTTTGAGCAAGAGTAATATCACACACAACACAGGATCTTCGGTGCAAGCATAAATACTTGTAGCTGTGTGCTGTTTGCATGGAGACCTCATCCCACACAGCCCGGTGATGTCTGATTAGTCACATGAAACATCTGAATGTGACCCTTGGTCCAATAAGGCATGTAAGTGTTTGGACACCAGCCAAAGTATCTTCCAAATTTCAGAAGCATCGGATTGACAACTGTGAGCTGCCATAATGAGACTTTCTAGGTCATGTCATAAATATTTGTCTGAAAAATTAGAGAAGAGTAGAGAATAAGCTCCAGTTCATTACCGGGCTTAATAAGCAGCATTGTCAATGACTCTGAGCTCTGTGGAATTAACATAGAGAAGCTTCCGCACTGGGCGAGACCCTCGGAGGCGTCTGCGGTAGTCTGTGGTTTGAAGAGTGTCAGTACAGGCTTCATTTAGAATCTAAACACCAGGTAATGAAACAGTGATGGTCGCAGAGTCCGAGGGTGGGGACGGCGGGCCCAGGGGTGCCGGGTGATTTAACAGGCTTCATTAGCATTTCCCGGGAGTGGATCTCATTTGAGCAGAACTCTTCCTACCAGCTGTCAGAATATTTCTCCCAGGGAGTGGCCTAAGGCCCCTGACCCCTCGCTTCATTTGTTAATCTGCTCCTAATCGCTGCCTCCAGCTGATTCACGCCTCCCCCAGGCCAGGACACTGGGATTGGGCCCCTGACTTCCGGGGGGGAACCATGTGACAGCTGATCTCCAGCCTCCGACCTGTGGCAGGACCCCTCAGCCACGCGGGGTCCTTGGGGGACATTGCTCTTCCCAACGTGGCCCAGTGCGGGCTGCACGCAAGAGAAGGGCAAGGGGATTGATTGCGCAACCGTTTCATCATTGGCGTCACTCGGATCCCAGAGGCAGGAGTTCACACACACACACACACACACACACACACACACACACACACACACGCACCATGCAGAGGCTGCAGTCCTGGGATGCCTTTGCTCTTTGAGTACACCAGGCTGCCACGAAAGCTCCATAATTGAGTTATAGCCGTCACCCATATATTAGATTCCAGCCTGAGCCATGGCGAGTCTAAGTAATAGATTGAAAAATACAATTATTGCTTACCTACAGAATTCCTTTGCTTGAGAGGTAAGGCATATATATCAGAAAAGTTGTTGTGTTTTTTTCCCCAGGCCTATTCAATAAATGAACATTACACCCGGATTCTTACACAGAGTATCTCTGAAATGGGTTTTGTATTGATTTTTGTAACTACCCTGTTAGATGACGTTATCCCTTAGTGTGTCAGGCCCAGGCCGGTCCGCCTGAAGCAGGTCATTGAGGTGATAACTGTCATTTGGAGGGACAGAAAAGCAATCATAGCTTTTTCATTACTTACTGTTTTCCCCCTGCGAGTGGGGGATCATTTGACATATTATGGCTTCTGTGATTTAAGCTGCATTCTGAAATTAAGTGCTAGAATATCTCGCTGTGGGTTTAGAAAAATCAACTCGGTGTCAAGGAGCTGTGGGCCCTGTGGGTCAGGACACGTGTGATCCCCTCCGACGTGTGCCTGAGCCCGTGGCGGGGCGAGCGGACGCGTGTGGACGGAACCGGCAGCTGGCCAGGATGTCGCAGAGCACGCCCCTCCGGGCGCTGGGGTGGGATTTGCAAGCAGATGCAGGTGCTGTTTTGAGGGGAGGTGTTAGAGACCACCAGCTTTTGCACCAGCCAGCTCAGACACGTAGGCGAGGAGAAAACTGAGTATATATAGCGGCAATACAGATTTAAGTTAGGTGAGATTTGTTACTAAATGGTTACCTATAAGCAATCATAGCTGGAGTCCACCTCGGGTCTGAGGGTCACCGACCAAATGCCAAAGGCGCCCAGGGCTGAGGCCTGCAGCCTCACAGGAAGGCACAACCACACCCAGCAGGCAGACATGTCCCCCCCGTGCCGACTCTGTGCCCAGGGCAGGGCCCAGGCCGCCGGAAGCTGACATCCGCCCTCTCGGGCTCCTGGGTGTCGCCCTGGGACCCTCGAGTCATTTCCCAGAGAGTTCTGCACGACCTGCCTCCTTCCAGCCTCACAGTGGGTCTGCCCCGACAGGCGAGTGTCCCGGTGAGTGGGCGCCCCAGGACCTCTAGAAAGGACCCCCACAGGAAGCCCACCCGGAGTCTACAGCTGCTCTTCACAGCTGTGCTCTCTTCCTTGCATCTGTTCACGTGGAGACCACCCGCCCGGAGGCTGACGGGAGACCTTTCCCCCGTGTCGGGGGTCCCCACTGCCCACCCATCTCGTTCCCTCTCCTTCAACTTCCCTCCAGCTGCCAAAAGTAGAGCCGCGTGTTCCTCTTCTTGCCTCTCGTGAACTTCTAAAATCATGCATTTGCCAACTTCCCCTACTGCCTTGTGATCTGTGTATGTGCGTCTAACACGCTTTAAACCCCGCGAACTCGGGCGGCCCAAGGAGCACGTGTGTGCTCAACCCCACGCGCCTCCAGCTGGGTCCCTCACGGCTCCCCACAGGCTGCTAGGTGGGCGACCACCCGTTTCCCAGCTGGAACAGGCCGCCCGTCCCTCCTGCCCGAGCCCCGGGCCGAGCTCCCGAGTGGCTTCTGCACCCGCGGTCACTGCGTCCTTCTCAGCACTGTGACCGCAGCCTTCGAAGCTCACGACCGAGGAGGCACTGGGCAGTGGGCAGCGAGAGGGGCCTGGACCCACCGGAGGGGCCTCAGTCCTGGCTCTTTCCAGGGGCGGCACCAAGCAATGCTGGGGAGACAGTTGGGCAAGAATGCAGACCATCCGGGGTGTAAGACCCTCGGGGGCCACCCAGGGCCCGCCCGGGAGAGATCTCTGCCCCTGTGCTCTGGGGGAGATCTCCGACTCTGTGTCTGTGGCCAGCAGCCCCTGCCCTGCCCTCACTGTGCTGGACCCTGACCCCCAGGGCCTGCACTCTCCGTGGCCTAAGAAACATGTCACTTCAGTGGCTTCACAATCTCTGGCTCTACCAGGCCCACGCCAGAAGCTCCCCCAAAACGGAGTCTCCAGAGTTAGTCAGTCATGCCCTCAGCCACCTGCCTGGGCCTGTCCAGCCTACACCGCCTCTGGCTGTCTGGCCACGTGAGTACTCCCCCAAGTGCTCCCTGCTGCCTGGCCGTGTGGGTGCTCCCTGAGTGCTCCCTGCTGTCTGGCCATGTGAGTACTCCCCCAAGTGCTCCCTGCTGTCTGGCCATGTGGGTGCTCTCTGAGTGCTCCCTGCTGTCTGGCTGTGAGAGTGCTCCCTGGAGTGCTCTGCTCTTCCCTTGGCGCATTTCCAGGTGCTGCCTCAGTTTCCAAGCCCCGCCCCAGAGCTTTTCCTCACAGCCCCTTGCAGGCCCCTGGGCTCGCACCTCACGTGGCCTCGTGCCAGGCCTCTCCAACCCCACCCTGGTGACGCCCATGGCCCTGTGCGTGATGTCGGCTCGTCCCCCGGCACCCTAAAGTGGAAATGTCACATTGCCGTCTGCTTAAAAACACCGGCCATACGCATGTGCCATTGCCCCGACAGTGCTGGGAAGGCGCCTCGAGCTCAGGCCCAGCCTCTGCCCTCCCTCCCCCTCCTCTGCCCCTGCTGGCTCCCAGATAGTGCCGCTTGTTTACCTTTGGTGTCGCCGCCTGCTCTGACCTTCTGCCCCACCCAGTGGTCTGCGTGCATCTCCAGGACAACATCCCAGAGCACTTTTTATGGGACATTCAAGGAGGACTTCCCTCAATTTCCCAAGCTTTCCTTCTAAGAACATTCACTACATCACACCCATGATACCAAACTGATCTGCTTTTGCCTTGCAAAATTCATAATTTCCTGGAAGAAGAAGAAGGAAGAGGAGGAAGAGGAGGAGGTGGAGAATGAGGAGGAGGAGAGGTGGAAGGGTAGCAGGAGGGGGAGGAGGAGGAGAAGGAGAAGGAGGAGGAGGAGAAGAAGAAGAAGAAGAAGAAGAAGAAGAAGAAGAAGAAGAAGAAGAAGAAGAAGAAGAAGAAGAAGAAGAAGAAGAAGAAGAAGAAGAAGAAGAAGAAGAAGAAGAAGAAGAAGAAGAAGAAGGAGGAGGAGGAGGAGGAGGAGGAGGAGGAGGAGGAGGAGGAGGAGGAGGAGGAGAAGGAGGAGGAGAAGAAGAAGAAGAAGAAGAAGAAGAAGAAGAAGAAGAAGAAGAAGAAGAAGAAGAAGAAGAAGAAGAAGAAGAAGAAGAAGGAGAAGGAGAAGGAGAAGGAGAAGGAGAAGGAGAAGGAGAAGGAGAAGGAGAAGGAGAAGGAGAAGGAGAAGGAGAAGAAGAAGAAGAAGAAGAAGAAGAAGAAGAAGAAGAAGAAGAAGAAGAAGAAGAAGAAGAAGAAGAAGAAGAAGGAGGAGGAGGAGGAGGAGGAAGAGGAGGAGGAGGAGGAAGAGGAGGAGGAGGAGATGGAGGAGGAGGAGGAGATGGAGATGGAGAAGAAGGAGGAGGAGATGGAGAAAAAGGAGGAGGAGAAGAAGGAGGAGGAGGAAGAGGAGGAGAAAGAGAAGGAGAAGGAGGAGGAGGAGAAGGAGAAAGAGGGGAGTAGATGGATCTGACTGGGCTTATTGTCAATATATTTCCTTTTTCAGAGATAATCACATGGCTTAACACTGAGTTTCTTTCACAGAAACAAACGGGCAGAGGTGGAGGCAGCAGTGGCATGTGGTATTGGCGTGTAGTACGCATGAAGCCCTGTACCTAATGTCCCGTAAGTCTTGAGGTTTCAGATAAAAAATAAAAATAGACAATACAGAAATAAAACATATTAAGTTTTACCCCCTATGCCTTCTGGGAGGCAGAAAATAACACCCCGGGCACTTGGCGAACCCCGGGCAGAGTGAAGGGGGCGCCCGGAGGCCGGGGACAGACTCACTGTCCGCTCGGGCAAGGGGAGAGGCTGTGGGCGAGAGGCTGGCGTGGAGATTCCCACCAGAGGGACAGTGGAGGCCCGGGGCCTGGTTAGCCTGGAGCAGAACCCAGGGGCTAGCCGGAGGGAGCTGCCCCGGGCTCAGCCGCGCCAACGCCTGCGGACGGGCCCACTCAGGGCGGGTGTACCACGTAAATCTCCAAGCACTGGACTGTGTGTGTCACATGCCATTCTATGCATGTATGCACAACACGTCATGCGTGTGTAAGCACCTGCCCATGTACAGATGCTCACGTGTGTGTACAGATAATTGTGTGCATCACATGTGCATGTACATACGTTCATGAATGCACGCTTAGGTGTGCCCGCAGGCATGGTGGGCTGTAACCATGTGCGTACAGGAAGGTGCTGTGTGGACGTGTGTGCACATGTGCCGCACGTTTCCGTATGTCTGCACACATACGGTCAGCTCTCTGCATCTGCAGGGCCCACAGCCCGGGCCCTCAGCGCTGACCGGAGTGGTCCCCTCTGATCCACGCCTGCGTGTCCACAGGTGGTCACGCCTTAGCTGCACTCCCACGCCAGGTCCTTATTCAACCCCAGGACTGCACGCGGCAACCTGAAAATACACAAACACATAGAACTAGCGAAAGAATGGACCTCTGGCCACTGCTCCATTCCTTCCTCGCAGTGTCTTTCTATTCACGGAACTATCGCAGTACCTTTCTCTACCCAAGAGAGCGTCGATCGCCCGGCGTCCCCGCAGACAGCGCCCGGCAGTTGGCGATGGCAAAGCAAGGCTGCTGCGCCCACAGTCACACCCAGTTTGCTCACTGCGGAGGTTATTGATTTTCACAAATCAGGGAGCCGGAGTGTTGGTCGGAGTCGCCCGCTGGAAGTGGTACTGGTCAGTGATGCCCAGTGCTCCGTCTGGCTGTGGACAGCAAGTGCTCCTCCTGGGGAAGAGGCTAGGAAAAAGGGTGGCGCTGAGCTACTCTCTGGAATATTCCAGAATCTTCCTGAGTGCAGTGGAGTCCCCAGCCTCGTTAACGCGCACAGACGCTGGGCTGTGTCCAGCGGACCTCGAACTGGGCTGTCTTCTCCCAAGCCGGGAAGGGCCAGCCCACAGTGGCCTGGGAGGAGGGTTCAGGGTCCGAGTCTGAAGCGAGGAAGAAACCAGAGCCCCAGTGTCGTCACCAGGGTAAGACATCCCGGCTGAGAACCCTTATAGTCAGCTCAGTGCGAAAAGATGTCAAACTGCTCTGAAAATAATATTTTTCATGCGGAAAGAATAACAATTTTGTTGCCATCAGATTTTCACTCTAAGAAATTAAGAGTGTTTGCTCTTTAAGATGGAAGGGAAGACATTCTAATGCAAATTTAGAACTGTTCCAAGAAATAAAGAAAAATAAAATTTTTAAATTTGGAAGTTCTTAAACTATATTTTATTAAAACAATCATAAAATGATTAGATTTATAATAAAGGTAGAAATATATGATAAAAATTGCACAAAAATGAGGAGGGCATGAAAGCGAGAGTTGTGAGTTCATATTTTATGAGCTGACAGTGTGATCTGAAGGCAAGAAAGGAGATGTTAAAATATACAACCACGCTTTTAAGCGAACCACTGGGGGAACAGAATTAGTGTGATGAGTTTACAGCTTACCAGTATTCAATAGGTAATTAGTTTTCTAGATACCGTTAGTAATTAGAATAAAGTAAGTGATACTTAGAATAAAGTAAGTGATACTAGTAAAATTAGTCAAAAACGAGAAATCTAGAGGAAGCATTAAATTGGAAAGGACAAAAAAAAACCGGACAGAAGAATGAACAATTCCTTAGAAAACAAAGAGTAAGTGTGAAAACTCACACCCTCCCATCCCCATAACCATGTTAACTGAAGAGGCGCCAACTCTCGGGTCTGTCACGAGAGCAGAGAGTGTCTCCGGACCCGGCTTCTCTCTCAACCCTGCACGGACACGGGACGGGGAGAGACCCGCATGGAGACCGGGAGGCCCTGCACCAACTCCGCGCCTCCCCTGCCGGGTGGCTCTGCCCAAACCGGCACATCAGGTTTGCAGAGTAGGAATTCAAGCAGGCACGAGGGAGGAACTTCCCAATGATAAAATAATAGATTAATTAGGATGAATTGCAATAGGAGATTGTACACCTACGAAAAGAACATCTAACATCTGCATGAGAATAAGCCAGAGCTCGGGAGGAAGGGACAGATGAGCAGATACAGGGCGGCATTTCATCACCCTCCCGCGGAAGTTGACAGAATAATTAGACAGAGTATCAGTCACCATCAACCGACTTGAACATGTTTTAAATTCTAGAATTCCCTGCAGCAACAATAGATTTATAGTGCTTTCAGACACACATGAAAAATTCACTCAGACATAGCACATGATATTCTAGAACAAGTTTCAATAAATTTAGAAGAATTGAAATTATACAAGTATATTCCCTGCCCAGAAAAATTAAATAAAATAAAAGTAATACATTTGGGAAATTTTCAAATTACTTGGAAATTAGTTAAAATATTTTTATCTCTCCCAGAGTCCAATATGAATATCAGAAGGGAGATCGAAATTAGTGAGTCAAATGAGTATGAAGAAACAGAGGAAATATATTTGGGAAATATTCCAGACTATCTGAAAATTAACTAGCGCATGTCTATCTGTCTTAGGGGTCAATATGATTGTTATAAGGATGATTGAAAAGAGCCAATTATGGAAAAATATAGAACTTTGCAATTAAATTAAAGTCACATATTTGGGAAATCTTCTAGGGGGGAATAAAGTATAGCCAATTATGGAAAACCGTGCACGTGGGGACGTGCGTATCTGCACTACGGAGGCGGGGAGTGATCCCCCGAAACGTGATTCGCCAACAAAGCCCAACGTCTGTCACGAAGCGTCTGTCCCGGAAGGTATGAAAGAAAGGAAATGAACGTGAAAATGAAAGAGAAAACCAAAGCCAAAAATGAATAAAGCAGGAAAGTGAAAGCTGGAGCAAAGAGAGACTAAGGCTGCTCTCCGGGTGGCCGCAGCGGCCAGAGCGGCTGCAGGTGAACCCGCCGACACCTGAGCACGCGGGGAGATGAAAAACAACATCTGGCTAGCGTCTGATGGGCAGAGCCACACTGCCCGCACGGGCGGAGCCAGAAACAGCCCACTGGACGGCTCTGCACGGACAGCGATGCTGAGGCCCAGCTCCAAGGGACTAGAAGCCGGGCCAGGGAGACAGTGAGGGGCTGGGGGCGGGCAGGACTGGCACTCGGCCCGCCTGGCGCCATGGCCCCAGCCCCCGCACGGGCCTCTGAGCAGGCCAGAGAGACAAGACAACGAGGACGGGGAACAGAAGGGAGCCAGAGTCCCGTCTCCCGAGTCCTCGGCCGTGGCCCTCACTCAGCCGAGACCTTCCCAGGGGCGGCGGCGTGAGTCGGGTCTGCTGTGCTCCTCGTACTGTAGAACGCAGGCATTTGGGTGATGGTTAGCGGAAGAAAAAAGTCCCTCACTCTGCCTCCAACCTTTTTGTTCTCAGGTTTTTTTTTTTTTTAGATTTTATTTATTTATTTATTTGCTTTTTGGGTCACACCCAGCGATGCTCAGGGGTTACTCCTGGCTTCACACTCAGGAATTACTCCTGGCCGTGCTTGGGGGACCATATGGGATGTCGGGGATCAAACCCGGGTAGGCCACATGCATGGCAAACACCCTACCTGCTGTGCTATCGCTCCGGCCCCTGTTCTTAGTTTTTGCCTTTGAGTTTTGTGTTTTTTTAGAGGTCCAAACTAGATTAACTTGAGAAGAAAAGAAAACCTAAGAAAAGGATTGAAGGTTACACAATTTGGAAAAGAGAAACACGAAACTACTTATTCACAGACAAGATGGCCGACCGTGTTAAAAAAAAAAATCCCAGAGAATCTGCAATAACAATTAACTGACATAGAAATTCACTCCCAAAGGAAAATTTTAGGGTTATAGCATAAAATTTTTTTTAAACTCTCATGTTCTGCAAACTTGCAAGGAAGAGTTAGAACACTAAAAAAAAATATGCATTTGTATCCATATTAAAAATGCCAAATTCTTAAGGAATCAAGTTAACCCACCGTGTGACTGCGAATTCTCAGTGTGGGCTGAGCAGGCCTTGATAAATGAGCGCAGCGGATATGGTAATGGACTGGAAGACTCAGCATTATTAAAACGTCAGCTTCCTTTAAACTCACGCGTAATTAAAAGAGCTCACAATTAAAGTCTTTGTGAGAGTTTTTGGACAAGCTAACAAGTTGATTTTCAAATGTCTGTGGACACAGCAAGGCTGCTGGAGCACTGAGCAGTTTGGGAAGGAAGCAGCCCCACACGGTCACTCGGAGCCAAGAGAGCACGCGGAGACACCGTCAGCACACGGAGACACCTTCAGCACGCGGAGACACCGTCAGCACGCGGAGACACCTTCAGCACGCGGAAACACTGTCAGCACTCGGAAACACCGTCAGCACTCGGAAACACCTTCAGCACGCGGAAACACCTTTAGCACTCGGAAACACCGTCAGCACGCGGAAACACCGTCAGCACGCGGAAACACCTTCAGCACTCGGAAACACCGTCAGCACGCGGAAACACCTTCAGCACGCGGAAACACCTTCAGCACCCGGAAACACCTTCAGCACGCGGAAACACCGTCAGCACCCGGAAACACCTTCAGCACGCGGAAACACCTTCAGCACCCGGAAACACCTTCAGCACGCGGAAACACCTTCAGCACCCGGAAACACCATCAGCACGCGGAAACACCTTCAGCACGCGGAAACACCTTCAGCACACGGAAATACTCGTCTGCACACAGAAACACCGTCAGCACATGGAAACACCATAAGCACGCAGCCCATCTTAGCCACCGGCATCCATGTTGTGTGTGTGTGCGGGTGCGTGGCTGGACAGTGCGTCTTGGGTCCCACTGGCCTGGGGTAGACCCACGAGGGGAGAGGCTGCTGTGGAACAGACCTGGAAAAGAGGCGGGGCCACCTTCTCGCAGGAGACCCCGACTCAGTGACTGGACCCCGTGAGCGGAAGCCTCCAACCCTCTAAACGGAGCGTGAGAGCGGCTGAGAGTGACCCACGGGTCAGGAGTGAGCCCTGCGCCCTGTGGGGTATGACCAGAAACAAGATAGGACAGGGCGTTGCGGGGGCCGCTGTGTCCATCTGGAGGCCGCAGGCAGGGCCTGATGGGTCAAACTAGGAACAAACAGGCCTGTGGTGTGGGGCAGTGGCCCTCGGGCCCGGAGCTTCGGGCTTCATGGCCTGGGCCTGCCACAGGGGCTAGCCCCCGGGGTAACTTCTCTCTCTCGGACGGGGGCGGGGGGGGGGGACACTGGGGCCACCGCCAGCGGCACTCGGGGCCCCCTCTCCTGGCTCGGTTTAAGGGTCACTCCCGCTGGGCTCGGGGAGGGGAGTTTCTGAGGGGCCGGATGGGAGCAGTCGCCTGCGTCCCTGGTCGGCCCCATGAGGTCCTTCTGCCCGGGCGTCCGGGCCCTTGGGTGCTCTACTGCCCGAGAGAGCCCCACGTGACTCGGGGATTCTTCAGGGACCGCAGGGGACACGAGGAGGACTTGCAGGCGGGAGGCAGCCCAGGGCCGCTGGCCCTTTCACCGGCTGACCCGGCCCCTGGACGGCTGCGCACTGAGCCCACCTGAGAGCTGGGGCCGCTGGGGCCGGGCGCGGGACGGAGCCTTTCCCCGCGAAACTCTGAGATTCACACAAGCAAGTGCATGTCCGGGGGGAGACAGAGGGCCACGAGCTCCGCCAGCGGCCAGAGGAGGCCGGGGCTGCCGCTCGCCCCCCCCCCACTCCTCCCCCCGCACCCCTGCCCCACCCTGGCTGCCCTGCGCAAGCATCTTACTCCAGGTCAGGCCAAGTTCCTACAGCTCCAGCTTCTTTAGTTTGTTTTTGCTGTTACTTCGGTTTGGGGGCCACACACGGGCTGAGTCCAGCTCTGCACGCAGGGGTTACCCCCACAGGCGTGGGGGAACCGTGTGGGATGTTGGGATTGAACCTGGGTGGGCCTCGTGCAAGGCGGGTGCTCTCCCTGCTGGTCCCCAGAGCTCCAGTCTCGTAGCTTGGCAGAGGGGTGTCGGCGCATACGGCAGTGTGCACGGGAATTAACTGCACTAAGGCGGTGTTCTCAGGAATTAACTGCACTAAGGTTCTCCGCGCTGTCGCCTATGTCCCCTCAGTCGGCAGCAAATCAATAAAACAAAAGCAAAAAGCCCAAACAAACAAAAGCCACAGAAGTCCTGGCGGTGACGTGCGTGTCCCTCCCAGGTCTCGTTGGGTTTTTTGTCTCTCTGTCCTCCAGCAAAATCTTCAGGAGCTGCCGATTCTGCTGGCTCAAGTGTTTCTCCCCTTTTGTGATACATGGCCCCAGGTAAGGAGCTTTTCCTTTTTCCACCAGCAGACTGGAAGAGAATTGTGGGTGACAGAAAAGGCTGTGGTGTCTCTGCCCCCGAGGCACCCGTTGGTGGCTCCGCGGTGAATCCTGGGCCCCCGGAACCCTCCCCTGGGACCCCAGGCCTTCCTCAGAGAGGAGATTTAATTTCCTCATATTCATAAGATTCATAATAAAGCAGCGCCCGGGCCCTGCAGAGTGTTCAGGCGGGGACTGACATCTATGTACTACCTAAGTAGAGACAAATTGATCAACTTCTGCAACACTCCGGCAATGAATGCCAGCTCCCGCCTCATTGGCGCCCAGGAAGCGCCTGTCACGCTCCATTTTACTCCACGAGTGGCCTGACAGTTCTAAGGGGAAAGTGTATCCTAATTCTTCCAAATAAATTAGATTTCAGCCATTTTAAAATGGAAACAGCCTCCGCTGGAGTTATAAACAGACCCTATTGAATAAAGAATCAACAGCGGCCCTCACCGCGGCGCGCAGGGGGGAGGCGGAGGGGCCTCCTCTCAGCTCTGCAGCCCAGTAATGCAAATTAATCAGCAGTCAAGGCAGGAGAAGCTTCCTTCCCGGCCCATCACTGCTCTCCACCAAATTGAGAGGGAGGGGGGCGGGAGGGAGGGGCGGGGAGTGCAGGGAGGGCAGCGGGGAGGTGAGCTTGTTTGTCACTGCGGTTTCAGACACAAAAGAAATCCAAGATGCTTCCAGGAATCAGCGTCTTCAGTAGGGCTGGCGCTCACGCTGTTTCTGGAACAATGTCCATGGAATCTAGTTCCCGGGGTCCCCATTTCAGGTATGTGCAAGGTCCCTGGGGTTAGGAAATCCATCCGACAAACCAGGAGGAACATTGGTTTTCCCAGGCATCGGGAAGAGGTGGGTCTCTGAAGGCAGCCGACGGAAGCTTCATTCAATACTACAGAAAGCGGGGCAGGCAGTCCAGCAGGTGGGCACCTGCCCTGCATGCTGCTGACCGGGGTTTGACCCTGGGTCTGCATAGGGTCCCCTGAGCTCTGCCAGAAGCAAACCCCGAGAACAGCCAGGTGTGGTCCCCACACAAGCAAAAATGAGCATAGACAGGAAACGCGCTATTCATCAAGGAACTGCTCCCTAAAAACAGTGGAAGTGTTCGGCCTATCACTTTTGACGTGTGCCGGCCATCTGGGAACTGACCAGGTGATCCGTACAGGGACAGTCGGGACTTTGAACAATGTGAAGAAAAACTGCACTTTTATTAGAAACAATAAAAAATACAAAGAGGGACCATGGACCACATCTTCACACCCTCCTGTGTATTAACCCAACAGAAAAAGGCAAGTGCAAAACTTGTATGTGGAAAATTATAGTACATTGCTGAGGAAAATAAAACATCAAAATAAATGAAACGTAAAATCAGCCTTTCGGCAAAGTAGTGGTTATCAGACAAGAAGCAGAAGGGTCAGAAAGACTGGAGCCAGTGAGAGCCATCCAGAGCAGACTGAGCCTTTGCGAGTCAAGCCCCCACAGTCTACACACAGGCTTTTTTCTGTTTTTATTTTTTTTTTGCTGGGGAGACGATTAGTGCCAGTGCTCCCGACTCGGTGCTCAGGACTCACTCGAGGAGGTACGTGATGCCAGGGATCAGACTGGGTCGACCACATGCAAGCAGAGCTTTAACTCAGGCTGATTTCGAATGATGCACACCGGACAATTACGCATTGGCATAAGGAATTATTTCTTTCATTAAATATAATTAATTACAATTGTAAATTGGTCGAAAGAAATTCTCTGTCCATGAATTGGAATGGTCAGTAGTATTGAGATACTGATAGTCCTCCAACTGTTCGACAGAAGTAGCTCTGTAGACTGTCAGAGCACTGTCGTCCCGTTCATCGATTTGCTCGAGCGGGCACCAGTAACGTCTCCATTGTGAGACTTGCTATTACTGTTTTTGGCATATCGAGTACACCACGGGGAGCTTGCCAGGCTCTGCCGTGCGGGTGGGATACTCTCGGTAGCTTCCTAGGCTGTCTAGAGGGGCGGAGGAATCGAACTCGGGTCAGCCGCGTGCAAGGCAAACACCCTACCCCCTGTGCTATCGCTCCAGTCGATAGAAGTAAAGCAATCAATTTCAAAAGCTGCCTGGAGCTTTTCAAAATTGACAAACATTAGAGTGTATATGAGAATTTGAATTCATTTAGAAGAGCTAAACCAATCTGGGAAAATTAAAAAGCCGGGAAACTGCTTCCCGATTGCTGAGTGTGTTCCAAAGCTGCAGTTACCAGGAGCCTGTGTGCAGCACGCAGGGAGACACAGAGATCACGGAAGTGGAGTTGAGAGTCAGGATTAATTCCTTGTCAACTGCTCTCTGAAAGACTCAGCGTCATACCTCCTCCAAAAGAGAAACCTAGACCCTCGCTCACAGGATACAAACAAATCAAGGGCTGTGAGTCACAGAAAAGGAAGCTCATAGATTCGAGGGCCTCGGAGAAAACAAGGCATTCACATCTCCAAGGGAGCTAGAGCAAAAGGCAGGGGGCAGGCGCTGGCCTCGCCCACTGCGGACGGGGGTTCAACCCCCAGTTTCCGATACGATTCCCTGAGCACCACCAGGAGTGATCCCTGGGCACAAAGCCAGGAATAAGCCACTCTGGGTGTAGCCCAAACGTTAAAAAATGAAGAATAAATACAAATACCTCTAAAATGTTGTTATAAAAGTTTCAGATATATAACGAGAAAAGCATCATCCACAGAAGAAAGCAAAAGCAGATTTCATCAATATTCAAAACAATTTGCCTTTCAAAATCTCCCAGTAAGCAAAGAAATGGTCAGCAACATGCTTTGGACGTTTATTTCCAGAACCACGAGCCTCAAGGAGGAGGATGTAGGATTCACACTGGACTCGGTGCCCCGCTGCTGAAGACAGATGATCGAGCTGATGACGGGTGGCGACACGGCAAACAGATCGCCCACGGAGATAGCGGGTGCAAATCCCAGCCACAATCAGATCACTGTCCACTCCCCGCGGGCCGGCTGCCGTAAATAAGACAGAGGATAGCGAATGTTGACAGGGGCCGGGAGGAACGGGCGCCCGCCTGCATCCTGGTGACACCCTCAGGTGTTTCAGAAAGGGGTGGGGCCGCGCCTTGGAAGGGCACCCCTGTTCGCGCCCGTTCGCCCAGGACCCACTCCGAGGGACAGGGCATCTGCGCCAGGGCGAGCCTGAGAGTCTGCCCAGCATCGGGCCCCCAGTCATCCCCCTGCCCACCGGCCACGTCCACGGGGAGTGAACAGAGCTGGACACGGGAGCACGGGACAGCCCTGAGGAGCCACTCACAATGACAACTCACAAACTTGGTGAGCGAGAGGGGCCCCAGAAACACCATCAGGGACAAAGGTCAGACTGAGCGGACGGTGTATGGTACGCACAGAAGTGCACGCATGCACACACACACACACACACACACATACACACACACATACACACACACACACACACACACACAGAAGACGCTCGGAGGAGTCAGGTGCGGGTGGACAGAGGGAGTGAGCCCTGCGGGAGTTACGCTCAAGTCAGTCTATGATGGGGGGGGGGGGTTGCCATGAAAACTCACTGCGATGTCTCCTCTATCTTTGTTGTTGGGGGCCCTTCCGGGCGCTGCTTGCCCAGCCGGGCCGGCATCCTGCGTGAGAGCCCGCTGGCAGGCTGTGAGGGGAGGGCCGTCCCCTCTGGTCTGACTCCTGGCGGGGGCTGGACATCGTGGGTCCTGCTGTCATCGACACAAGGACCCGGCACTGTGCGCTGCCCAGCCTCCCTGCGACGTTCTGCCCGTGAGGTGGGGCAGTGGCACTGACGCTGTGCGGCCACTAATCTAAGAGAGCAGTGAGCGACAGCCCGTGAACCACGAGGGCGGCAGTCGGGGGTTACTCGGCGACAGGGCAGAGCGCAGGCCATGGGCGGGTTCATCCAGCAGTGTGGGGGTACTCTGTAACGGAACCAGAACAGAAGAAGCGGACACGTTGCCTGGAATGAAGCGGCTCACTTACAGAGACATTCTAGTGGGTAGAACGAAAGAGCTACTAAGTGTCATACATGAGTTTACAAAGTTTCTGGCTTAAACATCAATGGACAAAATTAAATGTGGCTCCTTTGTAGCAGTGGGTGATCACAAGCTGAAACTAACATCAGGAATACAAGTGAGATATTCAAGAACGCCTAAACTGCGAAATTAGCAAAATATCGTGGAGCACAATAAAATAAGACTTAGAAATGGAGAGATGTAATATTCCAAATTGTGACATTTCCCCATATTAACCTCACATGAACATTTTTGTGTGTTTTCTGTAGAAAATTCCAGACTGGAAATTCTAAGGACTGAGTCCTAAGAGTAAACAAGCTCATGAAACACGGAAGCCCTCACTCTACAACGCGTGAGGAAGCACAGTCGGACTCAGCGGCTGCTCCGGTGGACAGGGCCAGGAAGGCCAGCGGTCAGCCAGGCCGACTCACCAGGACCCCCTTTGGCCCCCCCGGGGGAGGCGCTCGGGAAGAAGGCTCAGAGCTCGCCTGGGAGGCCACGTGTAACCCTGGTCCCGGCTCACGTGAACCGGCCTGTGCGGGTCTCGGGCTCCTGGGCCTTGGAGACACGTTGGCAACTCTCGAACCCGGTGCTTCAGGCCGGCGAGTCCCTCGCCCACTTCCCCCGTCTGGCCTTTGTCCCCTCACGCTGCACAGCACGTCACTGGACTCCGGCTTAGCCCACGGCGGCTACTCCAGGGCAGGGACCTGAGTGTGGCCCTCCTGCCCCCCCGGGCACTGCCAGGCTGCCCCTGCCCGGCTCCAGGTCACCGACACTTGCCAGCATTCTCTTCCAGGCCAGACGGTACACACACACACACACACACACACACACACACACACACACACACACACAGAATCCTGACCAGGCAGCAAATAGACATATACATATAGACACACACAGACACACACAAACACATACACAGACACAGACACACACACACACACACATACACACACACAATCCTGACCAGGCAGTAAACAGACATATACATATAGACACACACAGACACACAGACACACACACACAGAATCCTGACCAGGCAGCAAACAGACATATACATATAGTTACAAACAGACACACACACAAATACGTACACAGACACACACACACACACAGGCAGCAAACAGACATACACACAGAGACACACAGAGACATTCACAGACACACAGACACACACAGACACACAGACATACACATACACACACAGACACACACAAACACACAGACACACAGAGACACACACAGACGCACAGACACACAGACACAAACACACAGACACACACAGACACACAAAGTTCTGACCAGGCAGCAAACAGACAAACACACATAGACGCACACAGACACACACAGACACACATACAGACACACAGAGACACACAATACACAGACACACACAGACACACAGATACACAGTCCTGAACAGGCAGCAAACAGACACACACACATAGACACACACACAGACACACACATCCTGACCTGGTGGCACACACTCACACTCACACTCAGTCCTGATGCGTGTGTCTCTCAGGCGCACACTCTGACTGTCACCACAGCCACACTCACTCTCGCACTCGACTCCTTCAGGGCCGGGATTAGCACCTCATACCCCCTCCCGGAGCTGGGCTCCCAGTGCTCACGCTCAGTTGCGGCCGGGGCTGCTCTGGCCGGGAGCCGGGGCAGGGGCAGGCAGAGCTCGGAGTCAGGCCACGTGCCGGCTGGCAGCAGCCGCCCTGCCGTCCCCTCCACACGCCGGCAGGGCTTGGGCAGGCCCTGGCCCGCTGCTTCCCCTGCGGAACCACGGCAGGCCCTGGCCACAGCCAGAGTGACCGGCCACACGGACACGGGCACACCCAGAGCTGGCCGCTGGCCCCGCCACCCACACCTCACCTCCCTCACCTCCTCCCGACTCTCCTCCCGACTCTCCTCCCGACTCTCCTCCCGACTCCTCCTCTCGATACCTCCTCCTGCACCTCCTCCCTTCACCTCCTCCCTTAACCTTCTCCCTACACCTCCCTCACCTCCTCCCTACACCTCCCTCACCTCCTCCCTACACTTCCCTCACCTCCTCCCGACTCCTCCTCCCGACACCTCCTCCTGACACCTCCTCCCTTCATTTCCTCCCTTCACCTCCTCCCTACACCTCCCTCACCTCCTCCCAACTCCTCCTTCCGACACCTCCTCCTCCACCTCCTCCCTTCATTTCCTCCCTTCACCTCCTCACTACACCTCCCTCACCTCCTCCCGACTCCTCCTTCCGACACATCCTCCTACACCTCCTCCCTACATCTCCTTCATTAATTTCCTCCCTTCACCTCTTCCCTACACCTCCTCCCTACACCTCCTCCCTTCACCTCCTCCCTTCACTTCCTCCCTACACCTCCCTCACCTCCTCCCGACTCCTCCTCCCTGCACCTCCTCCCTACACCTCCCTCACCTCCTCCCTACACTTCCCTCACCTTCTCCCGACTCCTCCTCCCGACACCTCCTCCTGACACCTCCTCCCTTCATTTCCTCCCTTCACCTCCTCCCTACACCTCCCTCACCTCCTCCCAACTCCTCCTTCCCACACATCCTCCTACACCTCCTCCCTTCATTTCCTCCCTTCACCTCCTCCCTACACCTCCTCCCTTCATTTCCTCCCTTCACCTCCTCCCTACACCTCCTCCCTTCATTTCCTCCCTTCACCTCTTCCCTACACCTCCTCCCTTCACCTCCTCTCTTCACCTCCTCCCTTCACCTCCTCCCTCCACCTCCTCCCTACACCTCCTCCCTTCACCTCCTCCCTCCACCTCCTCCCTTCATTTCCTCCCTTCACCTCCTCCCTACACCTCCCTCACCTCCTCCCAACTCCTCCTTCCGACACATCTTCCTACACCTCCTCCCTTCATTTCCTCCCTTCACCTCCTCCCTACACCTCCTCCCTTCATTTCCTCCCTTCACCTCCTCCCTACACATCCTCCCTACACCTCCTCCCTACACCTCCTCCCTACACCTCTTCCTACACCTCCTCCCTTCACCTCTTCCTTACACCTCCTCCCTACACTTCCTCCCTACACCTCCTCCCTTCATTTCCTCCCTTCACCTCTTCCCTACACCTCCTCCCTTCACTTCCTCCCTTCACCTCCTCCCTTCACCTACTCCCTTTATTTCCTCCCTACACCTCCTCCTACACCTCCTCCCTTTACCTCTTCCTTACACCTCCTCCCTTCACCTCCTCCCTCCACCTCCTCCCTCCACCTCCTCCCTTCATTTCCTCCCTTCACCTCCTCCCTACATATCCTCCCTCCACCTCCTCCCTCCACTTCCTCCCTCCACCTCTTCCTACACCTCCTCCCTTTACCTCTTCCTTACACCTCCTCTCTTCACCTACTCCCTCCACCTCCTCCCTCCACCTCCTCCCTTCATTTCCTCCCTACACCTCCTCCTATACCTCCTCCCTTCACCTCCTCCCTATACCTCCTCCCTACACCTCCTCCCTTCATTTCCTCCCTACACCTCCTCCCGACACGTCCCTCACAGATGCCTCCCTTACAGACACCTGCCCTCACCTAGGAGACCCTCACGGCACCAGGCCTCTTTCTCGGGGCCTGGCTCACCCGGCTCTCTACCCTCAGTCCAGGGCGTGACATCTCTGAACACGCACCCATGCACGGAATTCTCGGCCGAGACCTCGAGACTCAGTGCAGAGTCGGACCAATGAAAGCACCGGGTTGGCCCGAGAGAGATGATAGCGCCCGTGCAAACCCACCTTAGCCTTTGGCCGAGCACGTCGAGGGCCTGCTGAGGACCGGATGTGCTGGGCCCTCTCCAGCAGGAGAGAACATGTCCCCCGCGTGAGAACACGCTCTGACCGGGGCCAAGGGAAGTCAGAGCGAGCTGAGAACACCCTGTTGGGGGAACTGGCAGCTGCCCACGAGGGAATGAAGCACGAGCAATGCAGAGACTGACGGGGAGCGGAGATGCCGGCAGTGACACTCCATAGACCCAGGGGTGTAGAGGCACAGTCAGAGCAGCCGAGATACGGGTGGGCGTGCGGGAGCCGTCACACACAGTGGGTCGAGAGCAGCTGTCTCTGGCGTATATTCCTGAGACGCGGGAAGACAGGCGTGGGTTCGTCTGGGAACTGATAGAGCTGTCAGCGCAGACGCCGACAGGGCCGTCCCGGGTATAAGGATCTCCACGTACACCAGTGAGGGGAGAGACACGGACGGAGAAGGAACCGTGTGTGGGAGGGATGCAGATGCCCAGGACCCGTTCTAGACCCTCAGATGCACCCAGCATATACGTAGAGACGTCATGCAGCGTGAGCCTGAGGCAAACAGTGCCGTTGAGGCACGTGGAGACACAAGCATCAATGCACAGGTGGGGACAAAGGCAGATCCAGGCGTGTTGCTTCCAAAGATGCACGGACGCTGTTAGTGCATCACGCCACATATGCGTGTTACCAAGGCTGTATTGCATGTAAGAGTAAATGTTGGCACACATGTTGCTAGGTGTGTACCATTCACTGGCACTGAGATGCCCCGTCCACGTCGGCGTTGGCCGCTGTGCCTGGGGGTGGGGACAGGCTGTTGGATGGACGGAGAGGTGGGCACTGCTGAGGTTGGGGTGTGGGTCCGCGTTGACACAGAGGGTGGACGGCGCCTGCTGATGTGGGCACCGGGGCCTGGCCTGGGGAGGGCGTCTGGCTGTGCGCATGCCTGAGCAGGCCTGGGGAGAGACAGGGCAGTGCCAGGGCCAGGCACGTAGCCAGGCCTGCTCTCGGACACGTAGGTCGTGACCGGAAAGCAGTGCTGCCTTGAACCCTGGTCTCACCAGCTACAGGCTCCTCTTGATTTTCTAGGTAAGTTTGGAGGGTGGGGGCCGGGGAGCCAATACAGTGGAGAGGACACTTACCCAGCAGGTGCCCGGCCTGGGTTTGAGCCCCGACGCCACAGAGCATCCCCCGAGCTCTGCCAGGAGCGATCCCTGAGCTGGGGGTCGGGAGAAAGCGCTGAGCGGCCACTGTGGCCTGACAGCAAACCCACACAAACAACTGGGTGAATGTGTGCAGAGCCGCTCGGTCAGGGGTGCGAGGGGTGCGGCCGTCGGCCCAGCCGTGGGTGCTTCCCTCGGGGGCTCCATGGGGGTGGTGCGGTGGTGGGAGCTGCCGGACGGTGGCCTTGCCTCCGTCCAGGGAGGACCCGAGGCCGTCCAGGGGCCGGGCCAGGCCACTTCAGGCCTCACCCTCGGGAGGTTGGAGTCGGGCCTGGGCTGGGCGCCGCCTCCTGTCCCGCCCGCCCGGGTGTCGGCTCTAGAGCGGGTGTCCGTCCCGGAGGAGGAGGCTGTGGGGCCTCTCCTGGCCCCTGCACAGCCCGGCACCAACCCTGCTCCCTGGTGCTCCCCGGAGCACCCGCCCCGTCTCCCAGACGCCTCCCTGTGTGCAGCCCCCTCCGGAGGCGCGTCGTCCTCCTGGGTGTGGCGGGGCTGGCCCTGACCCACAGGAGCGCCTGGCAAGGCAAAAGCCGGAAGTGGCAGAAGGAGAAGGACACACAGAGAGGGAAGAGAGCAGGTGACCGCACGCGCCCAGGGCATGCGTGTTCAGACTGGCCGGAGAAGCATCCCAGGACACAACTGGGGTCAGCTCCGGGGCCCTGACAACGGGGCTTCGGCCTCATCAAGGTCCCTGAGCCACACCCCCGCGGGTGGGCTGGAGGCTCTGGGAGCTGGCTTGGGGGAGGGGGCTGGGCTGAGCGGGGCCAGCCCGGCCCCTGCACCGGAGACTCACTCAAAGCTCATGTCTGCCGTGGGGAAACAAGCGTGCGTGTCCTGAGAGACAGTTAGAGACGGCAGCGGTGGCGTGCGGGGCTCCGTGGCACCGTGGCAGCAGGCGCGAGCCCGTTCAAGTGCCTGCACGCCCGACACGGTGGCAGGGCCAGGGTCTGCGGTGTGCAGCTCCGAGTGGGCGCCCCAGGCCTGCACGGCCCCCGTTTCCCTGACGCGTCCCCGGCTTTGTGTGCGGGAGGGAGGGGCCGCGGCCCAACAGGCCTCCCCGTTGCCCACGGGCGAAGCTGCCCCGGACACCTTCTCTTCCAGCCTGTGCTTTTTATTCCAAAAGTGAGCGAAGGGGCGAGCCCAGGGTCCGTGCCGGCTCGTTGTCTGTCACCCTCACGTGGCTTCCAGCTTGTTCCTGCTTTTCTTCCTATGTGCATCACGCTCATTGTGCACGGCCGTCACGGGAAGGAGGCTGAGCGAGTGCTGCATGTCTGTCATGAACTCTCTTACGCTGTTCCCGCACGGTGACGGAGGTAACTGTGGGCCAGGGCTTCTCCGGGGGTCTCGCCTTTGTTTGTAGGACAGTGAACTGCAGCCCCAGAGGTGACGGCCGCCCGTGTAGACAGCTCGGTGCTGGAGCGAGGGGTGTGCCGGCGCGGTGCGGGAGCCTGGGAGAGCTGCTCTCCACTCACGACGCCTCTTCCTCCCGCCCCGCCTGCTACTAGCATTCGCCATTCCGTGGCACAGTAGCGGGCCAGCGACAGCTCTCGTGGCTTAAGACTCCTACTACGTTTCCACCATGTCAATCATCCTGATGCTTTATATGTCAATAACAATTTTATTAACAGACAATGGTTTGCAAAGAGAGACAAAAACTGTCCCAACACACACACAAGAGAAGAAAAGACGCATCCGTGAGCTGAGCTCGAGAGGGCTGGAGAGACGGCGAGGGTGAAGACACGTCCCGCAGCCGCCTCTGGCCGGGGTCCACCTGCAGGGCCCTCGGCCCTGTCGCGACTCGCCCGTCTCTGCCTGGAGGAGCCCCCGAGACCACCAGTCATGCCCCACCCAAGGCCTGGCTTCCAACACCCCGCAGTGCTGCAGCCTGCCGGGTCCGGGCCAGCCCAGGGGACCAAGCACAGGGGGGGCTTTGCCCCACCCACTCCGGCAGCCGCTGGACCCAGGTTGGCGTCTGGCCCTAACCAGCCCCCGGGTGTGCCGCCCCCGGCCTGTTCCCGGGATGGCCGGGCAGGAGGCGGGGCCGTTAGACTGACCCCTCCACGTGTACCTGACACTCTTTCGCTAGGGGCGTTGTTTCCTTTCCAAGAAAGCAAAACGCATCCAGATATATGGATTAAAAACATGCCCTTCTGGATAGAGCCGTCCAGGGAGCGTGCGGGTTCGAGTTACAGGAAACTCGACAAGCACAGCCCTTCGCCTTCTTAACACAGACCCAGGAGGCATGTACGGAGCCGGGGAAGCTGCATCAGGGGGAGCCGCCCCGGTGGGCGGTGCTGAGGCCGCTCCTCTCCCGGTGGACTTGAGACCCCCTAACCTCGGCCCCGCGCTCACAGCTGCAGCCTTCGGAAGGTTGTTCTTTGTTCAAAGTAATAGCCGGGCACGATTCAGTCAAGAACTAAGTATCAGGGGAGGATCGGGGTGAGAGTCCCAGCACGACCGAGCGGCCCTCTCTCCACCCCTGCACTCGCACTCGGACCCCCGCCCGCTGATCGCAGGGTCTCCTGATGACAGTCGAGACCACGTAGGTCAGCTACTGAGGAAAGAACACGCGGTCCCCACGTTTCTGTCTGTTCCAAACATTCCATGGGAGTTAATTTACTGTTGTCCTGCCTTTCTTATATCACTGTCACTGTCACTGTCATCCCGTTGCTCATGGAGATGCTCGAGCGGGCACCAGTAACGTCTCTCATTGTGAGACTTGTTACCGTTTTTGGCATATCCAATACACCACGGGTAGCTTGCCAGGCTCTGCCGTGCGGGCGCGATAATCTAGGTAGCTTGCCGGGCTCTCCGAGAGGGGTGGAGGAATTGAACACGGGTGGGCGGCGTGAAAGGCAAACGTCCACCCGCTGTGCTGTTGCTCCAGCCCCCTTTCCCTTGTAGCAGGAGCCAAACCTCGCCAACGCAGGTTGGTTATTTCTCATTGCTGAGAGTTTGCTTCTCTGAGCTGATTCTCCTCCAGAGAAGAATCCGATTGAAGAGTGGAAGGAGGTGCCCCTGGGCCGCCTGGTCAGCGTGGAGGAGCAGCCGTGGCCGGAGCCCTGGGCGGCCCCGTCTCCTCAGCCACCGTGCACGCGCCAGGCCGAGAGCAAACGTGTCGCCCAGTCAGAAGGAACTGCCAGGGGCGAGGCAGGAAGGGAAGTTGTGATGATGAAAATCGATTCTATGCGTCTTTGGTTTTTATAATTGATGTATAGCCTGTGCTCTAAAAAGATGATTTTCCTCGTGGGTGGGAAGTTTAAAAGATTCCCCCCCCCCGCCCCGTCTGCACTAGGATGAACTTCACTGTTCGAAGCTAAGGCTGAATCTCAAGGCCCTGCGGCAGCCACACAGTTCATCTGTCCCCGAGAGCTGGGCCTGGGCAGAGTGAGATGAGGCTGCCCCAATGCCCTGTCCAGACGGGCAACTTCCGGTGCTGGCCCCGCCCGGCCCCGAACCCTGACCAGCCGCAGAAGAGAGACGCCCCGTCCCGTCCCTCTTCGGGGGACTGTCTAGGGCGCTGGGTCGGTACCTGGTCAGGGGAAAGACGGGTGGCCCCAAGCAGGACGTTTGTCACACGGCTGAGCTCACAGCCGAGGCTCTGACGGTCCAGGCCGGGGCGTCTCCCCTGTGGCTGCCCTCCCCCGCCCCCACCCTGGCGGGGGGGCTGGGAAGTGTCCCCGGTTGGATTCGGATGTGGGCCCGGGGCCTGCGGGGCTGTCTGGGAGGGGCCGGTGCTTGGCTCAGGGAAGCGCCTCCTCGTGGTCAGAAAGACGGTTTCCCTCAGTTTCCCCTGCTGGGGAGCCCGGGAGAGGGGGCTGGAGCGAGCGTCCCGCCCAGACCCGGTGCTGCCTGGCCCCGTGCTGGGTGCTGCTCCCGGGAGCACCCGTGTGTCGCTCGAGACGTCTGACTGACTGCGTGTGGCTCCAGGCTCTCGCAGTCACGTCTCCCAGCCTGGCCCGGCCCACCTCCCCCACCCGCCGCCACTGCGGCCTGCACACGGCACCCCCGCCGTCAGGGGGGAGACGCGGCGCCCGCACGGCCAGTGCTCCCGAGGAACGAGGCTCCTCCCGGCCCACCCTGTCTCATTCCGCACCCGCTTCCTCGTACCGCCTCACCCTGGACACGGGTGAACTGAGGGTCCTGCTCACCGCAGCAGCGCCCCCCCCCCCCCGCCCGGGCTGCGACTATGACACGGGCTTGCACCTCCCATCCCCTCCCTGCACAGACACACGTACAACGCCGAGCCCCCCACACGCCCCGGGACCCCTCAGCCTCAGCTCACCCTCTTCCGGGCCTCGGCACCTGCGGCCCTGTTGACCAGCTCCCCCCCCCCCCCGCCCCTGCCCTCTTACCACGCCCAGTTCGGGTCTGCCCCAAGGGCCTGCTGGATGGGTCCGAGCAGGTGAGACTCTAGTCCCAGAGGCTCAGTGTGGGGGGCGAGACCCGGGTTGCCCCCAGCCCCTCAGTGAGCTCGTCAGACCAGCCGGCAGGACGATGTTCCAGTGACCCGCGTGGTCGTAACCGGGCCTTAGCTTTGGTCTCTCGCCCTGGGCAGCATCTCTAAGCCCATCGACGGCTGCCACTCATCGGGGAAGAGGCGAAGGTCCTGGCTATGCAGATCAGCTGGTTTCCTCTTTCAGAACCACAGTAAAACATGCAGGAAGGGTGTTCGCACCTTGAGCACACACATATGTGCACCCACTCACACGCATACCTATGCACACATGCACATACACACTCACACACAGAAATATACATCTGGTTTTACACACAATTGTGCACATATACACATCACTCACTCATGTACGCATGAGTGATATACTCACTCATGTGCTCACATCTGTACAGACATGTGTCTACATATACAATATGTATGTATGATCACAGTCACATATGCATATGTACATTCAGACACATGCATATGCACACACATACTTACATATACACACATAAGCATATTTACATGCAGACACATATCATTCACACATGTCCAAGGACATATATATTTGCATGTAATTACACACATGCACACAAATAATTCAAACCTGTATGCATACATGCATGCATACACACATGCTTACACACAAAATAAACACATATGAATGTACTTATACAAATGACCCAATACACACATCGCACATATACACATGTACATGCATACATCATTCCTACACAAACACACATTCACACATATGCAGTTGTGCATATGTGCAAAACACACAACACATAAGCGTGTGTGAAAAATCCACAATTTTTTTGTTTGTTTTTGCTTTTTTGGTCACACCCAGCAATGCACAGGGGTCACTCCTGGCTCTATACTCAGGAATTACTCCTGGCGGTGATTGGGGTGCTGGGAATTGAAACTGGGTTGGCCGCGTGCAAGGCAAACACCCTACCTGCTGTGCTATTACTCACTCCAGCCCCAAAACACACAATGTTCTTAACACAGCATATGAACATAGGCATGTGTTAAGAACACCAAACATGCTCATAGACACAAGCATGCACACGTGATGGTATCATTCACACACGCGTGCGTCCCTTCCCAATATCGATGTTCTCCACCGCGCCCAACAGGGACAGCAGCAGGACACGTGCCAGGTCACTCGGCCCCCGCAGCCCGCAGCGAGACTCAGGAACGTCACCCTGCAGGTCACCATGCCGGCTGCCGGCTGCCGGAAGGCGCTTCTGCCTTTACCCTCCACCTGGAGGGGGTGGGGGCATGGCCCTCACTGGGGCAGCCTGAGAGGCGCCGCCTGGGGCGCCCTTCCTGCCCTGGTCGGACCCCAGAGCGCCCTCCCCCGCTGCTCTCCGGAGGGAGACCCCAGTGCGCGCGTCACCTTCGAGCACCCACTCTGGCGCACGCCGCCTCGGAGACAGCCTTAAGTGAGCGGCCGAGGAGGTTCCTGCTGTCCCCCACGCCCGCCTCACCTGCGCCCGAGCGGGGGGCGCGCTTGTGCCGCTCCCCGATAATTCCAGGTAATCAGCAGAGTACATTACAGGGGAAGCTCTGCGCAGACACGCTGTACAAACAGAATAGCAATCAGAAGGTTTAATGCATTTCTGATGTACGTTTAAGGCGCTGACACTGGGCCACAGGTGGACATGTGTTGTGTTTTATATTGCGGGGACGCGGCCTGCGAGCAGCTATTATAGCATATCATCAGCCGCACCGGAGGGGCCGGGCGCGGAGAAATTCCATCACGCATTACTCCCGCGGATGCATTAGAGAAACAAATTGTACTCGGAATTGAAAAGTCACAGGCTTATTCTGTCTTAATAAATTCCTGCCAAAAGGCTAAGTGTAAGACTAGAAACACTTCCCAAATGTTGTTACTGCATTATCATCTCTGACATCTCGAGGCCTGTTCCAGGAATCATCAGACACCAGCTCAGGGGTCTCGCCATAAATTCTTTTTATCTCTTCCCTTCTATTTTTTTCGAGCGGATCCTGATTTCATGTGGCCATTTTGAATTGTCTCCACCTGAACTATAAACCTCCCTTTGGCTGAGCGGAAAGGAGTCCCCTAAGCGGCCGCCCCTGCCGGTCTCTCCCGGGCTAGTCGGCCCCACAGGCTGCTCAGGGCAGTGACCCTCAGCCCCGTCTCCCTGGACCTGTCAGGAGAGTCTCACCATCTGCAGAGACGGTGCAAGTAGAAAAGGGAACGAGGAAGCCACAGCCTCGCTGGGGGCGGGGTGCAGCCCCGGGCCCGGGGCCAGGGTGCGAGGGCCGGGGGTGCTTCGTGGGCGACTCCGGCTGAGGAGGAGGACACCGATCATGAGGACAGAAGCCCAGAGACTGAGAGCTCCAGGCCAGCGCGGGCACCACGGCACACGGCCCCGCTTCCGCCACGCGAAGCTCGGGGTTACCCTGTCCTTTGGCGGTCGGGGCGCCCGGCGGAGCTGCCCGGAGCTGTGGAGCTTTGACCCCACGCTGTGCGGCTGCCGGGGGCCAGCCAGGCTGGCAGCGCCGGGCAGCGCGTGGAGGCCAGGCGGCAGCCAGGATGGGACTCGCGTCTCCGCCCGCCCTCGGCCCTGCGGGCGCCCAGCTCTGCGGGTCTCCCAGAGGCCCCCTCGGGGGGTGTTCGGGTGGCACCCGCGGTGCCAGGCGTGGATCCAGCTCTGCGCAGGGCGCGAGAAGCGCAGATGAAGCGGCCCTGGAGAGACCCTCATGGACGTGCAGGCGGCTGTAGGCGGGGGCAGTGCCCAGGCTGCGGGGACGTGGCCCGAGCATCCGGCATCTCCGCGACGCAGCCTCCGCCCGGCCACGGCTCGGCCCCTGCTGTGCCACCGCCTCAGGATGGGACGGGCTGCGCCCCCGGGCCGACCCCAGCACGAGGCACAGGGACACGGGTGTGGGGCCCGCACGCGCGTGTGCCCAGCAGGGGCATCCCGGGTTCACAGGCTGCCCCAGACAGGGCTGCAGGGGGCAGGGGAGGCGCAGCCACGGTCTAGACCACGATTCACTCGGGACGCGTGTTGGATGACAAGGGCCCCGGGACGTTTACACAAGATTGTAGCGTGAACTTGGCAGCTGCCCCGAGCCCCTCCCTGGGCACTGGGGCCTGTGGAGACGTACGCAGACCTGGGGGGTCTCTCGGCAAGGGCGGGAGGGATGGGGACGGGCCCGTCCTGAGGCTGCCGCCTGCCCCCGCGCCCAGAGACGGAGGGTTGGCGCTCGGCCGGTGTCCGCACGGAGCAGGTATCACCGCGTCCCCCACGGCTGCGTCCTTCCAGCCGCACCTCTGCGGGGTTACCGGGGGCTCACCGCATTCCGCTCCCACGGTGCCAAGTGGGTGTGCTCTAGGTCCGGGGGTCACCGTGGGAGTCGGTCCATTGCCCCCCATCCCTGCCAGGAGGGACCCCTAGGGAGAGCCTCGGGACATGCACCACCAGGTGTGGCCCCTAGCCCCAGAGGGAGAAGGAAGGCACAGCGTGGAACCCTGTGAAACGCGACTTGAACATTAGAAGGAGGGAAGAGGAGGGCGAGAGCTCTGTCCCCGGGGGTCAGCAGCGGGTTGGGGCGCGCCCTGCCACACGGGCAGCCAGGCCAACACGGGCACCGGGACGCAGCCCTCCCCAGCAGCCCCCATGCTCAGGGGCCTGTGCAGAGGCCCTGGGGTCTCTCCAGCCCCACGGCCTTCCCGAGAAGGAAAACCAATCCTGCCTTCGCTGTGCCGCTTGTCCCCGTGCCGTCCCGGGGAGCCGGGAACGGCCCGTGTTGGATTTCCCGTCACAGCGCACGACGGGCAGTGGAGAGTCTCACACTCGAAGGCCCAGGCTGGCTCTGGGGCTGAGGCTGCTTGCACCTTCTCTCTTGGATGCTTCGGGGCACGCGAGGGACCCATCAAGGTGCCACCGACCTAGTGGTACAGGAGGAGGACCAGCTTGGCTGAGGCCCAGAGGGAGCGCCCAGGGCTTCAGACACGCACCGTCACCTTGCCCGGTCACCGCTGAAACGACTCCAGGGGGACCTTTTTGTTCTCCTATCTCAGAAAAATTAGCTCTGTGCTGGGCGTCCTTAACTCTCCTCACCACGTTTCCCACAGGTCCTTGAAGCTTCTATCATGCAGCTGCCAATGGGAGGCCCGTCCCCTAGAGCTGGCACCATCTGCAGTCAGAGAAACGCCCGTCCCCTGCTGGGCACGGCCCCCTCGTTCCACAACTGCCCTCCAAAGCCAGAATTCCTAAATGCGAGCCAGAGAACACTTTCCACATTAAGTGAAGTCAAAGTGCCTCACTAAATATTTTAAATCTATAGTGTCTGTGGGGGGAAAAAAAGTAAAATCTTCTCTTTGATCTCTCTGTCCTGTATATAGGTGGAAGATTCGTTTGCTCTATGCTCCTCGGAGGTAGATAAACACAGATATATCACTTGTATCACTTGTCGTCCCGTTGATCTTCGATTTGCTCAAGTGGGCACCAGTAACATCTCCATTTGTCCCTGTAACATGTTAGTGCAGCCCAATAATATCTGCTTGCTCCAGGAACAGGAAGAGCCTCAAATCATTCATTCAGGGTTTTGAGGAAGAAATCTGACCACCTAGATGGTGGGTGGCCACGAGGTCTTCTGATGTCCTGTGGAATCCAGTCGGTCACAGCTCTAGTCCAGCGGTCGTCTCTGAATCGCATTACATGACCGGCCCATCTGATTTTTGATGCCTTGGCAAACGAGACAACATCCCTGATTTTTGACCGTCGACGGAGGTCAGAACTCCGGATTCCTTCTCTCACGTGAGTGAGACGTGATATTCCCAGCATAGCTCTTTCATTCCTCTTTGGGATACCCTAATAGCGTTCTCATCCTGCTTGTGTAGGGCCCAGGTCTCTGAGGCATATATCAGTGCAGGAAGAACGGTGGAATCGAAGAGATGTGCCCAGAGTCGGAGGTTCTTCGTTCTCTTAACCACCTCTTCGATGCTCTTGAAGGCATTCCACGCTGCTCTCTTCCTCCTGCGCAGTTCTGGCACCAAGTCGTTCCTCATGTTGATTTCTCGACCCAGGTACACATAAGGCGACACGCCATAAAACACAGATATAAAGGATTACTAACGATCCCTGTTGTTATTGGAGGTTTAATAATAAACACGGCATCTCTCAACTCTCCGAGAGAAACAGTGAGGAGAATTCTGCTGTCCCAAGGCTTCCCTTCTTTGGAAAGACAGCGCAAATGTCATTAGGAGTTAACTGAAACTACTGTCAGCGGAAGTTGATTTCCCAAGATACACCAAGCTAGCCAGAGGCCTCAGGCTCCCCCCACCCCTCAACTCTCAAAACTCAACTCAGAGTTAGTACCCCTGGCCGGGCAAAGAGGCTTCCCGACTGTGATGGAAGGCGTGTTCTCCTAGGTCAGGGTGGAAACACTGCACAGCTGACGGGCGTTCGTGTCGGCCGACCATCCCGGAACAATCATCACCGGAAAGAAGAGAGGAAAGGAAGGAACGACCCCGTGACTCTTGCCGGCACGAGGTGGCGCCCGGAACCCCTTCCTCTCTGCTCTCTCGAGCCTGAGTCCATGGGTGCGAGGACGCGCACCCCCTGGGCACTTTCAGAGTGACTGTGTCGGGGCCTGCGGAGTGTGGAGCCCAGGCCGTGGACGGAGCCGGGGCTGTGGGGTGGGTCTGCTGTGCTTTCCCTCCCTCCCGCCTGAGCTCCCGGCCCTGGTGCAGCTGCTGGCCCAGGAGGAGCTCAGGGACAGGCACAGCCTGCACACACGGACGTCACAGAGGCTGAGGGACGCGCTGTCCAGCTTCTCTGACGCGGTGAGTCCAGAGTGCCAGGGAAGGCCAGGGGACAGTGACCAGCTGGACTCCTGGGCTTGCTGTGTAGTGGCCAGGCAGGGCCGAGGGGTGGGGGCTGTGGGTCGATGCGTGCATGTGACTCGGAAGGGAACTGTCACTCCCACACCCCGAGGTGTGGGGAGAAGGGCCGTCTGGGCCCTGCCCGGCAGGTCAGCGGTGGGGCCAGCACAGCGGGCTCGGCGGGGGCCTCTGCCTGTGGCCCGCGTCTCACCAGGGAGCTCCTACGTGAAGCCCCCGAGGAACCAACCCTGCGGCGCAGGATCTGAGCTCTAGAATGTTCTGGCAGTCACCTTGTGGGAGCTCCAGCCCAGAGGAAGGACAAGGAGGACCCGGCCCGGCCCGGCACGCGGGCCCAGGTGAAGACGCGCCTCCCTCCCGGCCTCCTGGAGAAATTCCCCAGGGCTGCCACCAGGAAGCGGCTCCTGGGAAAGCGATTCGGGTTGAACATTTGCAACGCATGTGACCAGGTGCCCGCGGCCAGCGCCCTCCGCGGAGACGCCGGTTTAAACTGTGACTGCCCCTCGTTAGCGCCCGTGGGAACCCCACGCCCAGCTGCCCTTTCCCAGGACCCCGTGCACAGCCGCCCCGAGAGTGCCCGGGCACCCGAGTCGCCCCGCTCCTGGGTCGCTCTTCTCTGTGTGCCCGCGAGCACCTGCCCCCTCGCCACCCTGGGCCGGGCCTGCTGGGCCTGACAGACGCCAGTGCGTCTCGGTGCCTCTGCCTCCCCCTCCCATCCTGCTCTGCCACCAGCTCGGGGTGGGGGCGGGGGGGAGGGACTTTGGAACGAGTCTGCCTGAGCGTCACCAGGACAGGGCCGTGACCCCGCTGGCAGGAACTGGAGAGGGACCCAAACGAGGCCGGAAAATGCAGAAAATGCTTCGGAATCAGGCAAACGCACATTCGCCCAGCTGGCGGGAGCTCGGGTCACCCCTGAGGTCTGTCCATTCCCCGAGCTAGCATGGACACAAGCCCGTGTGCCATGGGCGGGCTGGCGGGGCCTCGGGTCTGCGGGGCACACCTGGCCGGCCGGCCTCCTCCTGCGGTGAGGGTGTTTCAGATCCCCTGTCTCACCCGCCCGGGGGATCAATCATCTTGTCCGTATAATTAACTCCAAGCCCGCCACTAACTTGTGGTTGACTTGCCTCAGGGTCTGTCCATTCGGTTCCTATTAAGCCTCGCGCCTGTTTCCTAAGATCAAAGCGAGACCAGGGTCTGGCTGAAGGCACGCAGCCCGCGGGGCCACAGTGCTCTGGGGAGCGTCCTCGGCCCCGTCTGTCACAGTATTCCTGCCTTGCAGACGGAAGCCGCCTCGCCAAGGCGCGGGCAGGTCTGAGCGGCCCTCTCTGAGGCCAGCGACCGCACGGGGCACGGAGGCTGCCCTGCCCGCACCTGTCACGTCGCGAGAGGAGCAGGAGGCAAGGGGCAGGCTGGCCCCAGACCGCAGTGTCCGTCCATCGGCTCAGGACGCCCCGCACACCTGCAGCAGCTCGGGCTGCCCTGTCGTGTTTTACTGTAGGTCAAAGCAGTCAATCACCAGCTGCCCCGGGCAGCCGCAGAGAGGCTTATTTATGGGCGAATCAAGAAGGCAGCATACTGGACCGTGCCTGATTAGCTGCGCTAATATGCTACTTGTGGCTCATTTCGGGCTGCTCGGCCCACAGGTGTGTGCCCTCGGCCGTAAATCACGCCGCAGGCCTCCTCTCTGCGCTCCCGGTCCCACCATGCATATAGATGGCCTGCTTAGGTGACAGGCTCGAGGTAATGGATGGCGCCCTAAATCACTCCTGTGTTTACCCAACTGTCCCTCCCCCGGACACGTCCCGAGGCGTTCCCACCGCCCCGGCTCGTTTCAGATGTTATTGTAACCCAAGGCTGTTGTGCCACTGCATGCAACCTTTCCAAGGTACAACGTGTGCATTTCCCCATTTTTATTTGTCTTTCTTGTAGAGCGCACCCTTCGCATAAGACAGCGCCATTAAAATTTCCACAACAGCCCGCGGTGCGACGGAGCAGAACAGAATCCCAATGACTCGGACGCCGCGAGGAACCCGCCCTGGGAATTCAGCGACGGAGGGCCTCCATTTACCTTTCATTTATTTTTTTCTAATTAAGGATGTTAATTAAATGGATCACAAACCAAACACTCTAAACACTAAATATTATGGGCAGGAAATGCTTGGTTTGCATATAATTTGATTCTGCAGAGTAGTTCCTTGTTTTTAATCAACTTACAGGTCAATATAAAAACCAGCAGCGAGGAAAATACATCTTTTGCATATGGTTCACTCCGAGCTTAGAGCAGAGGCAAGATTGGGGCCTGGCAGGAGAATGTTTTTTTCTTTGAGATTTGGCCAAGGAAACTTATGTGAAAATATCGATCAAGGCATGCACCGAGAACGTTGTAAGTGGGCACGGCACACAACAAGGTCCTAATAAAGACCGGCAGAGGGGTAGGTACCGTCCCATCAGACCAATGGCAACAGGTGTGAGCCCATCGCCCGCCACACTCACCCCTCCACACCTTGCCTGTTCAAGGAGGAAGAAGCCGTCTGAAGTGACTTTCTCTGAAGAGCTGCCTTTGTGTTAGGAAATGTCACTTTCTAGCACTGTCTGACCGAGTGGTCGGAGTACCCAGATACGCTGAGCTGTACGCACGCGTCCGTTCCACAACGCTAGAGAGAAAGGGAAGACTCTGGCCGTGGAGGGGCAGTTCCTCGGGGTGTTTCACGGGGAGGCCGGACGGCAGGCAGAAAGGCGTTACCTTTGGGCTGGGCCAAGCCAGATGGGCCGTGGGGGACGACGGAGCTTCATGGCCGAGGCCACGGGCCACGGAGATGCCTGAGAATCAGTCGGGCCCCCTCCCAGCCAGCACACAGACCACAGGCGGGGTGTGACCTGGTCCCGGCGGCTGCGTGCGAGGAACGGGAGCCGTGGGGAGATTTGCACAGAGACGGACATCGGGCATCTCCAGAGGGCACAGCAGAGCCCCCAGCCATAGGAGGAAAGTGTCTCTCAGGTGACCGAGGGCATTCACACACGCCACCCTGTGAGTTACCAACATCTTCACGGACGTCACCTGGAAGGAAGCATGAACAGCTACTCCTAGGAAATCGCAACCGTCTGTAGTCAGGGGAGCAGAGCTCAGGGCTTGGTCCTGGCTCTGCGCTCAGGGGTCACCCCTAGGGTGTGGGGCCCCACGGAGCCCGGGTTGGCCTCCTGCAAGGTAAGCACCTCCCCACCATGGCACCATCTCTCCGCTCCTACTCAAATCTTTCTAGAAGGTTGCTGGTCCTGGGCGGGCCCGGCTCCCGCTGGCCTGCAGGATGGCGTGAAGGTGTCCTTGAGGGACCTGCTCATTGCAGAAACGCTGCCGGCGGCAGGCACGATGCCTGTCACAGACTCGGGGCCCAGTGCTCAGACTCCCGGTAAGGTGGGGCTGTAGCTGGGGAAAATCATCCAAGAGCCTCAACAGCAAAGGAGCAAAGCAAATAGTGACAGGTGAAGAATGGGATCCACTTAGATCAGACAAGTAAACCGATATTTTGCATAAAGTCAGAAACAGCAACAAAAATGAATAAGAACGGAAAGGATGATTTGAAGGCAAACAGCAAGATAAGATATTTAAACCTTCTAAATCCAAAGCTGGTTTAAGTACAAATGGCACAAACACTCAAAAGTAAAATAAAAATATATAATTAAATATCATTAGATACCCTATATAATAAGCCTTACATAAAGATACACTGAGTTATACAATATACATTCTATTTTAAATAGAAATCATGAACTAAATTATCATTCAAAATATCTGAAGTGAGAGGCCTGGGCAGAGTCAGGAGTGAGCCCCGTGCATAGCCAGGTTTGGCCAAAATTTAAAAAAAAAAGTAAGTTAATTAAATAAAATGTATGTGGGGATATTGAGCTATTCCTGGATAAACTCGTGAAAAAATAATGCTGGATCCATATCTCACAACTTACAGAAAAGTCAATTCAAAGTGGATCAAAGATCCCGAGATTAGACTGGGATCTATAAAGCAGCGGAGGAGAGAGTAGGCAGAACACTGCCAGGTTCGGGCCTCCAAAGGTATCTCCGGTGATATTCTGCCCTCAGAAAAGGCAGCACGGGCCTGGCCCGGCACCAGCGTCTCACAGAGTCCCCTGAGCACTGCTAGGAGTGAGTCCTGAGCATAGAGCCAGGAGTGAGTCCTGAGCACTGCTGGGTGTGGCCTCAAGATAAGACAAATAAAGAGAGAAACAAATGGGATTATGCCAAACTAAAGAGCTTGTGTACGGTAACAGAGACACAGGCTAAAACCAACAGACCCCGACTGAATGGGAGAGAACACTTGCTCTCAACCCATCGGGCAAGGGTGGCACCCAGCCTGCACAAAGTGCTCATAGAGGCCGACAGAAAGAAAGGATCCAAAAGCTATCCAAAAAATGGGGAAAGGAAATCAACAGACACTTTTCTGAAGACAGATGGCCAATGGGCACACAAAAAAGTGGTCTTTATCACCCCTTATTAGGGAAATCCTAATCTATAAATGCAAAATATATACATTTATGAATAAACTTTGTTCTAGCATGAAGATTTTTTACTTCATGCATCAATAACAGGGCTGGAGCGATAGCACAGTGGGTAGGGTGTTTGCCTTGCACGCTGCCAACCCAGGTTCGATTCCTCCATCCCTCTCAGAGAGGCCAGCAAGCTACCAAGAGTATCCTGCCCGCACGGCAGAGCCTGGCAAGCTCCCCATGGCGTATTTGACATGTCAAAAACAGCCACAACAAGTCTCACAATGGAGACGTTACTGGTGCCCTCTCCAGCAAATCGATGAACAAAGGGATGACAGTGCTATTAGGGAAATCCAAACCAAATCGACAGTGAGGCATCGACTCACACGAGTGAGGATGGACACATCAAAACCCCTGAGCACAGTGTATGCGGGCATAGTGTGGTGGACTGTGAACGGCCATCCCCTGCCGGAGGGAGCCTCAGCTTCAGAAACAGCACGGGGGGGACTCAGAAGAGGAGCTGAGCCGACCGGCCGGCCCCACTTCTGAGCTATCTACTTCCTGGACATAAAAATGTCTACTCCTCCGAGGGGACCTATGCACGCCACTATTTATGGCCGCTTACACGACGGCTGGAGTCTGCAGTCAACCTCGGCCTCTGGGGAGGCGAGGGGGCCAGAGCATGGTGCTGTCCGGCCAAGGAAGGGTGGACTCATGCCAGGTGCTCCACTCGGGTGGAGCCGGGGGACACCGTCTCGGGGCGGTGAGTCAGGGTGACCTGACTTCTCTGTGGCGTACAGAGCAACTGTATGGGGCAGGCGAGGAGCAAGGGGCGAGGGAGATGGGAAGGGTCTCAGGGGTGGGGGCCGGAGTGATAGTCCAGCAGGGAGGGCGTTTGCCTTGCATGCGGCCGACCTGGGTTTGACCCTCGGCATCCCATAGGGTCCCCAGAGCACCACCAGGAGTGATTCCTGAGTGCAGAGCCAGGAGTAACCCCTGAGCACCGCCGGGCGTGACCCAAAATAGCAAGAAAAAAAGTGGGGGCCTCAGGGGTATCTGCGGTGTGGAGAGTAGAGACCCCCATATCCAAACCACATAACCCACAGCCCTGAGAGCAGGAGATTGAAACCACAGCAACAAAACTTGCACGTGTGCCAGTTGTGGAGGCTGCTCGGGAACCTCGGGACACTGGTGGACGGACGTGGGTATTAGTGGGGGGTTGGTGCAGGAGCACAGTGTGCCCAAAACTCAACTGTCAACAACTGTGTAGGTCATGGTACCTAAATATACATATATATATACATATACATATATGTGTGTTTTTAAGTTCTTCATTCATCTGCTCAGATTTTTTTGAAGCCTGAGTTAGCTATTCCTCTCCTCATTTAAATGAGCTTAGACACCTCCCAATACATTCACTACATTGCTCAAGTTTACTTATAGTTTCACGGGTGTCTGCATCTAAGATACTCATTAACTTTCTGATCCAAGTTAGAAAAGCTTCTATTTCTGTAACTTGAAATGGAGTCCTGAGAATGAGAGTAAGAGGAAGTATAACCTAAGAGGAAAATATAAAATACCTGAGTGCCTCCCAAGCCTTGACTGTTTTTCAGTTCCTTATTATTTTGGTTTAGTTCCATCATCTCTGGAAACTAAGATAGATCTCAGGAAACTTGAAAAATCTAGCAATGTGCTGATGTTTGTTGGAGAGAGAATGGGCACTTATTATACATGCAGTCATTGAACTTACTTAAGTTTTAGTCAATTGTTCACTAGAGTGTTCATTTATTTCTGTCTCTGAAAGCACTTAGCACATGAGGTAATCAAAAATCACTCTTTCAGTATGAATAAATTACAGGTAAAGATGGATAAAAGTTTGGCATAATTATGCTGCCAGTCATTTATGTGTATATTTACAAGTAAGTTCATTATGGAAAGCTATGTGACATTTTGTCCTGGTAAAGCACATAATGTATTTCCCCTTAACATTGCTTGTCATAATAGTAAAGAGAGCATGGTTTTAAAAAAAAGATTTAAATGTAAATGATTAAAACAGTTAAAATAAGAGAGATATTATTAAATAAAAGTACATAGTTATCACTAAATACTTTATATGATCTATAAATATATGTAAAGTTATATGATACTATGTCTTTCTTGTATTTCCATTTTGAATAAAAATTGTAAATTAAATTGCAATTTAAAGTATTGTAGAAAGATTAAACTATTCCCTGTGTGCAAAGCCACATTTGAATATAGAAACAGATGGACTAAGAATAAATGATAAAAATATATATTATGCTACCATTAGTCAAAAGAAAATTGCAATGACTATTAATGTCACAAAATGTACTTATCAGAGAAAAAAATCACTATGTATCAAGTCATTCCACAATTATAAAGGAGCACATTTATCAAGAGGCCTTCACAATCTTCAAGTTTTATGACTCTAGTAACAGACCTTCAAAATATATGAAGCAAAAAAATGATAGAAGAGTAAGGAGAAATAAGCAATTCAGTAATTATATTAAATTATTTTAATACCCCTCACAATAATTAATAGAATAAATATGGTAAGAAAATTTAAAAAGTTGTACAATTTTTAAACACCATCAACCAATTTCATCTGAGTGACAATTCAAAACCTCCAGCCCATAGAGTAGCTTACACATTCTTTTCGAATTCATAAGAACTATTTAGATAATACCAATTATGATGAGGAATAATATGATTACACTAGCACGCGACAGGGACGAATGGAGATGTTACTGGCGCCTGTTCGAACAAATCCATGACAACGGGATGACAAGTGATACAAGTGATACCAACTATGATCCATAAACAAATACCAATAAATACAGAGGAATTAATGCAAAGAAATTTGCTTATAATGGAGTCTATTAAATGTCAGTAAAATTCTCTGAAAATCTAAAGGAGACTGAGAAGGGTAAGTTGACTTACATCCAAGTACCGAAGACTAAATCGTGAATGAAGGCATTCGAAAGAACTGTGACTTAACTAACAGTGGGAACAGGCGTGCCAGGAAGCTGAATCTCCTGGGTCCCGGTGACGGAGTTGTCTGGGGCCCCTCAGTGGGCGGGCGGGCCAAGTGCCCTTGGCGACACCCCAGAGGCGGCACCCATGCCCCTTCCCCGAGGCACGCCAAAGGCCCAGCTCTACACTCCACAAACACCCTCCCAGACCACAGCTCCCGAGGCCTCCTGGCGCCTTGGGGCTGTCCCAGCAGGAGCACATCAAGGTAGACAGAGAGTAACACAGAGGCCGCGGGACCTGAGAGACAGGCGCAGTGACGCAGAGAGCCCACAGGGCAAAGGGCAGCTGAACACATCCTTGGACCTACCACCCCCATGGTCAGATACAAAAATTTTCAAAATCAATTTGATTTTTTTTACTTATTGATTTTAATATTGGAGCTTTGTTATCTAATCAATTTCAAATCTTAAATTGTGCCAACACTGTAGCTTTTGTCTCATTAAAACAATTTAAAAGTGAAGACAAAATATCCCCCAACTTCAGGAGACTGTGGTCTTGTGAGGGTGGAGCGGGCAATGGATATATGCGCTGGGAAAGAAATATCTTGCATCATTACTTCAGGGTCCTACTAAGAAACTGGGATGGGGGTGAGGAACAGGGAAAAGTCGATCTGAATAATCCAACGGAAAATAAGCCGTCAAGAACAGGGAAAATGAAAATGGACACCGGAAGGAATGGTGGGAAAGAATTGACAGCAAATGCTGGCTGTAGAGAATTTAGCTGATCAATAGAGACAAAACTAATCGATAAGAAGATAAGAGTGAAATTACAATAAATTCTAACTGGAAAATATCTGATAAGTAACTCACGGCAACTTTGGAGTAAAGGCTCCCAGCACTGAGGCTGCTCTCCCCCGTGTAGGAGGGGCCGTCACGCTCTCCCCGCGTGTAGGAAGGGTGTCACACTCTCCCCGCATGTAGGAAGGGCCGTCACACTCTCCCCGCGTGTAGGAAGGGTGTCACACTCTCCCCGCGTGTAGGAAGGGCCGTCACACTCTCCCCACATGTAGGAAGGGCGTCACTCTCTCCCCGAGTGTAGGAAGGGCCGTTACACTCTCCCCACATGTAGGAAGGGTGTCACACTCTCCCCGCATGTAGGAAGGGCCGTCACACTCTCCCCGCGTGTAGGAAGGGTGTCACACTCTCCCCGCATGTAGGAAGGGCCGTCACGCTCTCCCCGCATGTAGGAAGGGCCGTCGCAGCCTCTCTGGACTTATGACTATATGTGTGGGTGGGGGGGGAAGCATACTCAGAACCACCCGTAATTGGTTCAGACGTATGTGAACAGCTGAGGTTTGACAAAATGGCAAAACCAAACCAATTAAAAATATTTTTTTTTAAAAAGTGACACTAGAAAACCACAGGCAGAAAAACAAAGCACATATGCGCACACTCACACACACACACACACACACACACACACACACACACAGGACCGTAATACCTAGCACCTTAGATAAACAAAATATTCTCTTGGGGGCCTGACTTGGGCACATGCACAATGTAGAGGTGAGGGTGTGTGTGTAAGTGTGATTGTGTGCATGCCTATGAATGTGTGTGAGTGTGTGAGTGTGTGTTTGCATGAGTGTGTGTCTAAGTGTGAATGTGTGTATACTGAGTCAGTGAGTGAGTGAGTGAGTGAGTCAGTCAGTCAGTCAGTGGGACGGAGACGCGGGGGCAGGATGATCGACTTCCCTCCAGTTCTCCGGAGAAACCATTCATGACGGGAAACTGAGGAAAAGTCTAATTTGCAACACTGGGTCTGTTTTTCTCTACTTTCTACGGTCAGTATCTTCCCTACGGAGCCCTGTCTATTGTGTGTCCACCCCACCGGCGGGACGGCGGGAGCACTTCTGGCGTGGCACGATTCCCGCCCCCCATGGCTGCGGCACTTGGTCCTGATCTTGTGTCTAAAGATTCACTGAACCATCAGCACTGTGGCCGTTACAAACAGCCCTTTCCTGAGCCTTGGGGCCGTGTCACTGTCGCCGGGTGTCGTAGTAAAGGGACGGTGGCATGTAAGCAGGGGTGCTTTGCCTGTCAGCGCCCCAGAGCCGCCATCAGCCTGGAGAGGGACCGGCCTGTGCGTGTGCGTGTGCATGTGCGTGTGTGTGCCGTGTTGTCGGAGGCACCATCGCCTTGGAGCCGCGCGGGAGACGATTGCCTCTGACCGGTGCAGACGGCCCTTGCTCCTGGCGAGGAGAGCGTCTCAGCTCAGGGGGGCTCTGCTCCCTGCCCCCCCGCATCAGAGGGGCGCTGGGGCCCCTCGGAGAGCCCCCCGTCTCACCAGCTCCTTCCCACTGTAGGAACCCGCCCGCCTGGTGCAGCCTTGCCTGGCTTTGTTGTTTCCTTTGCTCCGCCAGTAGAAGGAGCACTGCAGGGCGAGTGCACAGGGGCCAGCAGCAGAAACAGCCCCTGCTTCCAGGAAGAGGCCACGTGCTCCGCGTCCGGGTTTGACTGCAGTATCGTTAGAGTGACCGCAGGCCCTGAGGCCGTTAGGGAGGAGAGTAGACCAAACTCACACGGCCGCGGTGCCTCCTCTGCGGCCCCCAGAGGTCTCGGCCGCTCGCTGGGGGTCTCTGCGAGGGGTCTCTGCCCTCCACCGAGTGGCCTTTCATAAGCCTGTCCCCAAAACCGTCCCAGATGACACCAAATGCAGCCCCGCTCGGAGCTTCCCACGGGAGCCAGCCTGCCCCTCCCCGCTGCCCGAGGGGCGCCCGGGGGTGCTCTCCTCCCTCCCTCTCCCACTCCGGGCTCCCGGGACTCCTCTGGGGCTGGCAGGGGAGTGACTCAGGGTGCTCCCCGCAGCATTGCCATGGCAACAGGACACGCCCTTCCCCGGGAAGGGAGGGGGCCTTAGCAGCTGGGGCGAGGCAGGGGCTCTCCCCTTGGCCCCTGGCCAGAGCTGTAGCTTCCCCGCCCCCCTGCACGGCCCAGCGGGGTGGGGGGGGACTTCTCCCCTCTGTGCTGCCCCCTCTCTGACATTCTTTGGAAGTTTCCAGAAGAAGCAGGCACCTGCTTCTCTCTGCTGCTCTTTCCTGTCGAATGTCTGCCTTCTGGAAAATTCAAAACTGTGTTCCCTGGCGGGGGTGGGGGAGTTAAATTCGTCTGTGAAAGAAGATTTGAGGGGGGGTGGGGAAGCTCTATCTCTGTGTGTGTTCGTGTCCGAGAGAAAGAAATTTCCTATGTTAGCAGGACTAACTCCGTGATGAAAACCTCTTTCAGGGAAGGAAAATAATATATGTATATGTAGGATCCTGGGGGTAAAATATGTGATCATATATATGTAGATATGTATACACATATGTATGTGTATATATGTATATATATCGGATCCTGGGAGTAAAATCTGGCTTTGCTGTATTTCTTTTAAGTCTAGTTCTCTGGGACGTCCAAAATCACCTTTGAGGTAGCACGAAACATCCTTTCTAATAAATCATCGCTGCTTAATTGACTCGGTTGGCATAACTTCACTGTGTTCTTTCTGCATCGGCGACTGGCAGGTGGGACCTGTCATCTACTCAGTCATGTCTGTCGGTTGTTGATGCTCCAAAAACTGCTTTAGCTTCTTGTGTTAAACCCTGGACGGAGAAGGGTTCGCTTCCGAGTGTCTCTATGGGAGGAACTCGTGAGCTTGCCTCAGGGATGCGAAGAAACAGGTGAATAAAGCAGGGACCAGTCGGTCAGGGAGGGGCCACAGTACAGGGGTGTGTTTGCTTCGCGTGCAGCTGACCCAGGTTTGACCCTCAGCACCACACATGGTCTCTGGAGCATGATAGGGAGGGGTCTTTGAGCACTGAGTCAGGAGTAAGCCCTAGCTAAGCATCGCCGAGGGTGGACAAAAATCAGAGAGAGGGAGAGACAGAGAAAGGGAGAGAGAGAGGGAGTGAGGGAGAGACAAAGAGAGGGAGGGACAGAGAGAGGGAGAGAGAGGGAGAGACAGAGAAAGGGAGAGAGAGAGGGAGAGAGGGGGAGAGACAGAGAGAGAGGGAGAGACAGAAAGAGGGAGAGAGAGAGAGAGAGGGAGAGCGAGAGAGGGAGAGAGAGGGAGAGAGAGAGGGAGAAACAGAGAGACAGAGAGAGGGAGAGAGAGAGGGAGAGAGAGGGGAGGGAGAGAGAGAGGGAGAAACAGAGAGACAGAGAGAGGGAGAGAGAGAGGGAGGGGGAGGGAGAGAGAGGTAGAGACAGAGAGAGAGGGAGAAACAGAGAGGGAGAGAGAGAGGGAGAGACAGAGAGAGGGAGAGGGAGAGAGAGGGAGAGACAGAGAGGTAAGAGAGAGAAGGAGAGAGGGAGAAAGAGAAGAAGAGAGAGGGAGAGAGAGAAAGAGAGAGAGGGACGATTATCTGGTCATCTAAGAGGTGACCCGGCCCCCCACTAGCCCACCAAGGGAAGCAGTGGCAACAGCACGCCCCCAGGAGGCCAGAGGAGCGAGCAAGAGTGCCGGGGTCACGGCTCCTTCCGTGACGCCACGTGCGTCTCCCTTTGTTTGTTCTGCTCGAACATGGTGGTTGAAAGGCCCCCAGGAGTGAGGAGGGGTTCCTGTCTCCCTGCTAAGCTGCGGTGTGGCCCCCCGCCTCTCGGGGACGCAGGACACGGCCCCGCTTCCCTCCCCCGCCTCTGGGGATGCAGGACACGGCCCCCGCTTCCCTCCCCTGCCTCTGGGGACACAGGACACGGCCCCCGCTTCCCCCTCCTCACTCGGTGAGTTGTGTTCTGTTTGTTCCGGTGTGTTCTTGGCAATGCTCAGGGATTACTCTGGGCTCTGTGCTCCGGGATCACCCTGGCAGCGTCTGGGGACCGTTGGCCTGCCGGGATGAAGCCCGGGGCTACGTCACACACGTGCTCTCCCTGCAACATGCCGTGAAGCTGAACTCAGCGCTTGCTCCCTGCACGTATTCTTCCTGGAATTTTCTAATTGAATTGAAGAGCTGTGATTTACACAGTGATTGACAGCCGAGCTTTGGGCATCTGATACTTTAGCATTCCTCCCCTCGCCGGCATCAGTTTCCACCCCCCGGTGTCCCACGCTCCGTGCCCCCACCCGGCACGCCCTGTCACCATGCTTGGTTTGGGGTTGGTTCCCCACGCAGGGCACAGAACAGGCCTTCTGCATGTCCCTGCACGCTGACCCGTGACCCGAATAGACCAGAACAATCATGAATCATCTCCCGCCCCCGCCCCCACTGTCCCCGAGACCCTCCTCTGTCCAGCGGTCAGTGGCTCCCACCCGTGTCGCTGACGGCTGTCCCCTTGAGGCAGCTCCTCCCCGACTCCCGCCGTGTCCGTCCCCATGTCACCACTCAGCTTAGCGCGGTGCAGGGCTGGGCTCCCTGTGACGTCATGGACGGACTGTCCATTCCCGGTGGCCTGGCTCAGGCCCCGGCTGCGGGGCTCCCAGGAGGGCTGTGAGAGCTGGGTGGTCACCACAGGGGGCTGCGGCAGCTGCCCAGGGGCCCGGATGGGCGTGGTCGGGCTGGCCGAGGGGCATCTGGCAGAGCCTGGTGAGGAACTCGCAGGGAGTCGGGCCGGAGGGGGAGAGCAGGGGGGGGGGGGCGGCGGGGGGGGGGGCTGAGGTGGGAGGAGCAGCAGGAGGGCCAGAGGGGGAGAAGGGCCCTGCCGGGAGCAAGGGGACAGGATGCGGGCTGGAGCCTCCGGGCGGGAAGGGAGAGCGGCCGGCTACCCTGGGGACAGCGGTGAGGGGAGAGGCGGCCCATGGGGGCAGGGGACACGAGGGCACGAGGAAGTCTGCGGGGGCGTTTCCTGCCCCCAGGGGCACCCTACAGCCCTCACTCTGTTCATAGCCTTTTCCAGAGCGGGAAGAAAATTCATTCATTTATTCAGCTGGAATAGAAGCTCGTCCTCTCGCCTCAGTGGGGTTAGCAAACACCTCACCCTTCCCCCTGCGGTGGGCACGGCCCCGACTCCCTGCTGGGCAGCCGCGGCCCCGGCCCCACGCGCCCTGCCTCAGAGCTGCCGTGCCGTCCCTCCCGGTCTAGTGCCGAGAAGGGTGCTCCAGGCACCTCCCCCTGCTGCTGAGGCGACACAGCCTCTTGGGGTGACTCCCCGCCACCCCCTGAGGAAGCTCCTCCCGCTGGCTTTGCACTGAGGGGCGACACTCGGGGTTTCCAGGCCAGGAGTGCCCGTGCCAGCCCCCCTCCCCGAGAGATCCCTGGCCAGCAGTGTGCCCCGGGGCCCTTGCCCGAGTGGGCGTGCAGGGGCACCACGCAGCCTGCCCTTCCGAGCCGCTTCAGGAGGAAGCGGTGCCCGGGGTCCCCGGGAAGGCCACTGGCTACTGGCCGCTGTTTCCGTTCGTCTGTGTTTCAGCCACATGCGCTTGTGCCCAGGACTTGCTCCTGGCTCTGTGCTCGGGGGCCACCTCTGGCAGGACGCAGGGGAACCCCAGCGGGTGCCGGGGCCAAACCCAGGGCGGTGCTTGGGAGTCCAGCCCCTCCCGCTGTGCTCTCACTCTGGCCCGGAACCCATCTTCTGTACAAGGAGAAGCAGCCATTGCCCCCCGAGACCCCCCGCCGGCTACCCAGGCTGTTCTGGAAAGTTCCCTCCAGGGGCTGGGGCAGCGCGGCCAGCCTTGGGAAAGCGCAGAAGCAGGGGGGTGGGGTGGGTGCTGGGAGCAGGGCCGCTCTGCTCTGCTGAGGGCCTGGACCCCAGACCCCCGCGGTCCTGACGGTCAGGCCCGGGGCCAGGCCCGTGGTCACTGGGAGCAGTGGGCCTCGCCCGGGACGGGCCAGCAGGGGCCCTGGAGGGTCATCGGGGAGAGGGACCGGCCGTACAGAAGCTGGGGCTCCTCCGTGACCCCCCAAACTGCAGACGCCAGCAGTTTGCAGGGCAGCCAGCAGCCCACCCGCACGCCGGGGCCCTCGGAGCCCCCTGGGAGGAACTCTGCCAGGCTGTGGTGGTTCCCGAGGGCTGCATACGGGGGGAGTCTGGGGGGGCCGCGGGGAGGCTGAGCCCTGGGACTCACGGAGCACTGGAGGGTGGGCAGGCGGCGCCTGAGAGGAGCCTTCAGGGGGCTGCCGGAGCTGTCAGCCGCTCTCTCAAGATGTAGCCCCGAAGAATTATATCACAAAGGTCACTCCGAGAAATACGAGTGTCACCGAGTTAAGTACACTGGGGGAAGATCAGATAATAGGAAATATCTTTTTTTTTTTTTCATTGCTGGAATGATAGATGGCGAAAACGGTGCGGGGAAGCACCGGGCAGATATAAAAGGAAATCAAGAGAGTGGGCAGGAATGAAATGGAAGGGTAATACAATAGAAGCGGAGCTGTAGGACTCATAAAAGAAATGCTCGGAAACAACAGTGAAACTTATTGAATAAAGTAAAATTTATTCACAACATTCAGATGGCAAGATTCAGAAAAATCACCCGCAGAGTGGCGTTCGGGCTGGCTGTGGGCTGCCGCGAAGGATATTTTTAAGAAATTGTCATATGCGCTCCTAGAACAGCGTATGAATAATTGAACAAGGATGCCAAGATTTATGAAAAGAGTATTATCAGAGAAATGTTAATGCCAGCCCCGAGGAGTGATCTCTCGGTGACAGTTGGCTCTCGCCCACATAGGGTTGCTCTTCGCCCTTCTACACCGAACACCGGCCGGGGCAGTTAAGAGCCTTCACCTAGGACGGCGGCTTCAGACCCCAGGGCTGTACAAGAGTCCAGCTGTGCTAGCACCCTGTGCTGACGTGTCCCTGGGCTCGCCTCTCTGCCCCCTGCCCCCCGCACGCCCCCGTCCCTAACAGGAGCCCTGGCAGGGCCGGGGAGCAGTTTCCTCTAGCACACCTGGGAACACCTTGGCTACTGGCCGGCCACTGACCAGGGCCAGGCTCCTTCGAAGGAGGAAAATGCAAACAGCTCACTGAGCCCCTGTCGGGGCACTCCTCAGGGTCAGCCAGACATGGGCTGAGAGGGCTGGACATCTGTCCACACACTCAGTGAGTGTCGCTCTCTGGCCTGGACTGTGACCCCCAGCCAGCAGGGATGGGAGCTCGTCGCTGACATGGGGAAGGGAAGGGCAAGACAAGAGCCCTTCCCTCTGAAGGTGCCCCCGGCCCCTGGCCACACCACGCGACGCCCTGGCCAGAGACCCCGCGAGCCAGGGGCAGGCCTGTCCCTTCACCCGCCTGCAGCCTTCGCCCAAGCTAACCGGCCTTCACCCGCTGAGGCGGAGATAATTCAATTTATGAGACATTATGCAAGCATTCACTGAACTTTATGGCACCTTCAAGCCCAGTCTCTGTGCGCGGGAACGGAGGGGCAGCCATGGAGGAAATCTCCCGGGTAGGGACCTGCTGATACTCTACTTTGCAGAATTTATAGGTCGATAAGCAATCCGTCTCCACCGCCTCCACCTGCTCCCGCACTTCCCCCACTTCCCCCGATAAAGCGACTTCTTTCCGTCTCATTAGAAGAAAAATAGTTGATTAGAGGCAGAGACGCCATTTGCTTTCCCAAAGACACTGGGTCTGAAACCAAAGTCCAGACGACGGTTTCTGTGAGTAGCCTCTCCCAGACTGCGAAGGGGCTACTTGCCAACAGGATCCCTGATGTTTGGGAAGTAACTATCTCACAAATACACGCAACACTGCTCAGGCCACGTCCTCCTTCACCCGGCATCAGGCTAACCCGGGCCAGACGGAATACGGCCGTGTACACAGGTACCGACAGATAAGTCAACAGCCTAAGTTCCAATAAAATCTGTCGAATAGCTAAAAATTCGTACCCGGAGTCTTTAATTCAGTTGTCACATTGTTCATCATGTCTGGAATTTTTTAAGATGTGGACTTGGCTTACAAACCACACGACCGTCTGCCGCCTCGACGACGCCCAGGCTGCACCTGGGGAGACTCGGGCGTCAGAAGGGCAGGGAGTGAGGGTAGTCTGTGCAGGTTGAGTGTCGGCACCTGTAGGAAACCCCAGCGCACTGCATCGGGCAGGGCGGCAGGCGCGACAGGCCGTGTTTGGCCCAGACCCTTCCCGGGCGACACTCCCCGGACGACACCACGCCTTCCCCCACGTGTCTGCAGTTCCTCACCTTTGCAGTCGGGCCGAACAATTCCTGTGCTTGCCCAGACTTCCCCCCTTCCCAGGTCACTCAGGGATGTTGCCGTGTCCTCTAGTCCCGCGACGGCTTACATTCACAGTGAAATCCCTGCGACGCCGGAACTGACGCCAGAGCGTGGTGCAGGGGCATCCGTCCCCACACAGCCTGAGAGGAAAGTGTGTGAAGGTTGTTGCACTTCAGCCTGGAGCGATGGTGGTGGGATTGGTGTTTGAGTGTCAAATGTAATAAATTATTGTGGACAACTTTATAAAAATGAAACAAAATTTATATATATAAAAAGGGAGTGAATCTGGGGCTGGAACAATAGCATAGTGGGGAGGGCGTTTGCCTTGCACGCGGCCAACCTGGGTTTGATTCCCAGCATCCCATATGGTCCCCTGAGCACCACCAGGGGTGATTCCTGAGTGCAGAGCCAGGAGTAACCCCTGAGCATTGCTGGGTGTGAGCCGAAAAGTAAAAAAAAAAAAAGGGGGGGGTGGCGAATCAAATACGGGTTGTTCCTTGTGCTCCCTAAAGCCCCCCACCTCACTCCCAGGCCAAGGAAGGTCTCCCAAGCCCCTTTCATCTCTGCTCTCATCTTGGGCTCTGGGCAGACCCAGGCTCTCTAACCCTGGGATCAGGTGCTGAAGGGCTGGAGGGCCCCTCACCCTCCCGGCCCTCTCCCCTCTGAACCACCTTCCCGCAGTCTTTAGGACCCTCTGATCGCATCACTGCCCAAGTATCTTTGGCACAGTTTGTTGGTGTTATGTGAGCAGAAAAAAATTAGATGATAATCATTTGTTTTGTTGTTAATTGTATTTTCTTTCTTGTGAAAATCTATTTTGGCCAATTTTCTCTTGGGTTCCTCATCAAGAACTCAGTATATATTTAGGCATGTTCTGTTACTTTCAGGTTCTTCAATAATATTTAAAATTTCACTGCACAAGATAATGGTAATTTTCTATTCAACTTTTTAGTTATTTTATGTTCAAGGCTAATACATGTGAAAATACATTATCTGCATAGGTGTCATCTATAAATATTACTTTTCTGCTTTGCACTCTTCTTTGAGCACACATTATATATGGTTATATAATTTTCATCAATATTTCTGCTAATTCCCTTAATTTTGTCAGGCAGCATATCACGTACTGGATTATTCTGTTCAGTGTTTCCGGCTAGATGTATTTGCAGGTTACTTGGCTCATTGACCAGGGGCCTCTGCACGTGGTAAAGTGATGTTGGTGACAGTGAGCAGGATGAGGGTGAAACAAGAGAGTCCATGCATAGCTGCAACATCAACGCCCAACGGGAAACACTGGTGAGAAATCCCAGGAGAAAATAGCGACCGTGGCTGATGGACCTGGGCCTGCGTCATCGTTAAGTAGTTAGGGAAGCCGACCCCGATGGGCGGAAGGTGGAACAGTAGGAAAACCATGGGTCTAGCCCATGTCCTGCGAAGATGGAGGCCGTGGGAACGTTTGACAGCCGCTCCTGATCCGAGGAAAATCAGGATCGGATGGCCGTTTCCTCACCGATAAAATGTGTCCGCCTCTGAAGGGAAGCGGGACGGGACGGGCAGGGACCAGGGCTGCCCGGTCGGCTCTGAGCCCGGCCAGCAGCAGGGCGGGAGGCCTTCCCTCCGGCAGGACGCGGGAGTCGCAGCGTGAGGGGCAGGCCTTTCCTTGAGCGGATGTTTCCTTAGGGCATTCACAGACCCTTCCTTCAGATTTGCTTTCTCGCAGGCTCGGGGACCTCCGGCCCGTCCTGCCTGCTCCTGCCCAGCTCTCGCCCTCTGCACGGCCCAGAGACCACGCAGTTGCTTCCACCCGCCTTTCCATCTCATCTAAACCGCTGGCCGGCCTGACGTCTGTTGATGCCCTTCCTTCTTCTCCAACACAGCTTCATTTGTTCCTTGTATGTCATGTGTCCACTGTGGCATGGGTTCAGGGGGGTTCTAAACTGGAAGGTAACTGAAATTAATATGTGGATTTGAGATTTAAACTGGACTGGAGCGATAGCACAGCGGGTAGGGCGTTTTTCTTGCACGCGTCCGGCCTGGGTTCGATTCCTCCATTCCTCCCGGAGAACCCGGCAAGCTACCGAGAGTAACCCACCTGCATGGCAGAGCCTGGCAAGCTCCCCGTGGCATATTCGATATGCCAAAAACGGTCACAATAAGTCTCACAATGGAGACATTACTGGTGCCCGCTAGAGCAAATCAATGAACAATGGGTGACAGTGCTACAGTGCTACAGATTTAAACTAAGAGGCTCCTAGCTGATCCATTCTCTCTGAAGGTCACTTCTGTTTCTGAGCCGCAGGCGGCAGGCTCAGGGCGAACAGGCAGCCCTCCGGGCATGGTTGGGGTCACCTCTGAGGTGCAGGGGGACGGGTTCCCTCCACAGCCCCTGTCCCTGCATCACGCACCCTCACTGCCCGGCCAGGGGCCGCTTTCCCAGTGGGCTTTCCTGCCCCGGTGTCACTGGGGGTGGGTCGGGTTCACCGTGTCACGGCTGGGGGTGAGTTCCCGTGTCCTGCCGTGGGGCTGGTGTTCCCATTCCCTGCTGCTCGTGGGCCAAAGGCAACGCTTCGACTCGGTAGGCCCAGCCTCAGTCTCTGTGTTAAACCAACAACGCGGCCTTCAGTGTAGATTAAAATCTCATTTAAGGAAATGGCTGTTTTTGTGGTGGGGGAGGGAGTGGGAAGCCGGCCCTGAAAGGGTTTTCTTGGCAACCGTTAGAGCCCTGGCAGATGCCGCCCTTCAGCGGGGTCCTGTCCTCAGAGCCCTCAGGAGCAGGGGCTTAGGGGGACTGCAGGGAAGAGACGGGGTGGGGGGGGAGGCAGGGGGAAGAGACGGGGTGGGGGGGAGGCAGGAGGAGCAACCACCGGGGCTCTCAGTTACGCCCTTACCTGCAAACCGCTGACCCCAGATCACGCACCTCCTGCCCCCCCAGAAACAGGCCAGGCTGGGTGGGGCCCACCCCTCCTCCAAACCCCTCCCCCAAACCCCCCTCTCAGGCTTGTCCCCTGAGGCAAGCTCCGCCTTATCTGCAAACCTAAACAAATTAAGGCTTAGCCTTTGGGGAAAAGGGTAAACTGAGAACAAACTGTCCTTATCTGTAGGCTTGGGGCAAGGACTAATATTGATCCTTGGCCTGATTTCAATCCCCCTATCAGATCTCCACTCCGTATCTCCGCAGTATCTCGCCCAGCTGTCCCTCACACAGGCTGCTTCCTGCCCAAACCCCCTCTGCCACCCCTTTCCCGGGCGCCTCACACAATGAAGAGCTGTTCTTCGAAAACGTAAGTTCCTCAGACAGTCACACACAGGAAAATCTTTGGAATTTGGGGGTTCTGAAAAGTTTCATTTTACTCTGAAGAACTTTATTTGTTTCAGTTTCACTTGTTTTAATTTACACTTTTTGAGGCTCGGAAATGTGTGTGTTATGCTTTCACATGCATCTTCAATGTTGATTTTACCCACAGAGATTTTGGTTAACTTTTGCTGTGAATCTATAAAACTAGGGGACGTGTACACCTCCACAAAATGCAGACTCCTGAGTCACGTGGGCACCATCTTTTTACCTTTTTTTCCCAGTTAGTCTTTATGGCTTCTGCCCAGCGTGTGGTTGTTAATTCCTAAGTCTTAAACAATTTTTAGTGCTCACCTAGAATTTCACTCTTTTTAGTCTTGTTGCAGTATGTTCTCTTTAAAATGTTTTCTTTAAAAAGTTGTTTAAAAATACCTCTAAGAGTTTATTTTCAGTATTGAATTGTTCACTGCTAGTATATAATGTCATAACTCCTGTTTATTATTGACTCTTATTTTTTTTTCTTTTTGGTTTCCATCAGGGGATGTGCAGGATGCTGGGGGTTGGACCTGGGCAGGCCAAATGCAAGGCAAGTGTCCCACCCACGGGACCATAGCTTCGTAGTCCTATTACTGCATTTCAGTACAGCTGACATGACGTGTTTCCTCTAGCCGTGTTTTGTAGTTGCTTTAGAGCTTTCACACAGGTAAGCAGAGCCACTGGGGACCATTTCAGTTGTCCTTAATTTTAGGTAACGTTACTTCTTTCTTTTTCTTGTCATATTGTACAGGACAGCTTTCCCCCTCTGAGACTGTGGAGAACAGGTGTCCCTCTGTGAAACACGCCTACACCTTGGCCCCAGTTCTGGCGAGGGTCCCTTATTGCCCAGGGGATTTGGCGAAGGTGATTAAGAATGGCCCTGGGGTTAACAGCCGGTCCCAGGTTACCCGCAGGCACCTCTTATGATCACGGACGTCCTTCACTTTGCCGTCCTTCTAGGTAGGGTCCCTGGGTGAGAACATGAGAAAGCAGAAGTCTGCCAACATGTGACAGGAGTCCCCCACTGAGGCTGGACATAGGAGCGTGGCCTCACACGGGAAGTGGACACAGCACTCGGGGAACACGGGTTCACGCACCCACTAGGCTCTGAAGTCACCTTTACAGTAAAGAAGAGGTTCTTCAATTTGGGTTGGGGTCAACACCCAGTGGAGGTCAGGGCTAACCCCTGGCTCTGTGCTCAGGGGTCACTTCCTGACAGAGCTCAGTGGGCCAGAGCGGGGCGTGGAACCTGGGTCAGCGGTGTGAAAGGCAAGGGTTGAGCCACCGCGCTCTCCCCCGGCCAGAAGGGAGTTCTTCCTGACCTCGCCAGAAGGGCCTGCCAGCACCTTCATCTCAGCTCTGTCGGCCTGGGGGAACCTCGCGAGTCACAAGTAGGTGGAGTAACGCAGAGTTGTGGCGGCCCACGGCCCTTGCAGTGAGCCGCAGTAGCAGTGGGGAGGAGAAAGGCATTGAGGGAGCTCGCTGGAAGCTCCTTACTTTCTCCAGAGCCGGGACGGCTTCCTCTCTCTCCGCACTGAGCAAAGTAGTAGCTGGCACTGTCCTCAGACAGCCCCAGGGGACGGCGTTTATCAGGACAGTCACTGAAACTCCGTCAGTGTTTTTTTCTTGCATCTATGTGGTGGTGCCATAGATTTCTCCTTCTGGATATTGGAAACCTATCCTCAACTGCACTGACCCCTTTCCAAGGGGGGAACTGGTCTCTCTGGCTGAAATCAGCTTCCTTCGATCATGACTCAATTTCTTACATTTGATTTTGTTAAATACTTTTATGACAATGCTCATTAGCATCATTTATATACTTTTTCCTCTTTTGAGCGTGCTTTGGCACGGGTTGGTATCCGGCTCATGTTGGACACAAGTGTGTAAATATCAGCTTGGAAGTTTTCTCCATCTGGTACCTTTTCTCGATGTGGTATTATTTCTTCCTCAAATGTTTGGTGGTATTAATAGTAAACTTGCCTGGTACAGAGTCAGCCTATGAAAATGTTTTAAACTGAGGTTTTAAATAACTCAATAGTCTATCCAGATCATTCATTTGTTTTTGAATAACTGTGGTAGTGTGCACACCCTACAAGTCCATCTCCTTAGCGTCTGATATCTCCTAAACATCGTCAGTAATATTACCTCATCAGTCTTTCAGTGTTGGCAGAACCTCCAGATACCGTTTCGCTTATTTCTGATGTTAGTAGTTTTCTCTTTCATTTATTGTTAGACTAAAGGTTTATTAATTTTGTGTTCATCATTTATTGTCAATTTTTAGATTCAGTTGACTTTTTATCATATTTTTAATTTCATTGATTTCTGCCAATATTTTTATTATTTTTTAATGATTAATTTACATTTAATTTTTCTCTTTCTCTGTAACTTCTTTTTTGTTTTTTGTCTTGAGGCCACACCCAGCTGTGCTCAGGGCTTACTCCTGGCTCTGTGGTCAGGGCTCCGGGACCAAATGGGGTGTTGGGGATCAAACCCAGGTCGGCTGCCTGCACCCGACCCACCTTCTATCAATCACGGGAGCCCCCAAAACATTTCCTGCATTTATACTGACGCCTTTTTTGTTATAGTTTCCTTCAAAGAACATCTTTATCTACATCTCACACATTTTTATATGTTAGGCTTTAGTTGTAACTTATTTTAAATAAGTTTTAATTCCCCATATAGTTCCCTCTTTGAGCCACAAACTCCTTAGAAGGGAGATGCTCACTTTCCAAGCATGGGAGGAAAAACTGATCTGGAATTTGAGTGTAATGCAAGTCAGTCAAAAAATACACTTGCACAATTTTAATATTTCAAAAATTTGAAGTCCAATTACTTTAATTTTTTTAATAGAAACTCATTTTATCAGTGTTCCTTAGTGAATAATCTTTGTTCCCACTGACTTAAAATGTCAGCTTTAATCATGGACGTTAATTTTTATATTTTGAAACTCAGTAAAAATTGCCGTATTTTATGCAGACATCATTCCAACATCACATACACGAAACTATCTCTGATATTACTGTAAATCACAATATCTTAATAAAGAATTTTAAGAATGAACTTTAAAAACGGGGAAAAAAATGTCATGTTTAATGGAAAATACATTTAATTAGTATCTTAGCTTTTGCAGAGGAGCTAAGGTCCAAACAAAACACATTGTGTGCACAGAACCAGAGGCTTTCTGCCGGTTGATTTATTTTTCAATCTCCGTTTGAATACGGCTGCGGAATGTTCCCGAGGTCTCGTCACTTCCTCCCCAGTCACTGTGCGCCAAGTTTACTCTGCGAGCTGTCTCGGGTTTTCAGAGTCCTTTCATGTCACATACGCGAAAACTTTTACGAAATTGAAGGAGGTTATTGTTTCCCGTGCTGGCGGGACGGCGCCCAGGGCCAGCGCCAGGCCCGTGAAGACAGTGGGGGTGAGGTGGCGCGTGTGGTTCCGGGGGCTGCGCCACACTCACCAGGGGGCTCAGGGGCTGCCTTGCGTCCTGGGACAATGGTGGAGACTTTTCCGGAGGTTTCTCGTCACGGGATCCCCAAGGCCCACTCCCGAGCAGGCGGGTGGCTCGCTGGCAGAGAGCAGTGGGTGCCGCGCCCGTGGCAGGCGGGCACAGACACCCCGCAGGCCCAGTGCACACTCGCCACAGCCGGGCTCAGTGCCCCGGAGCTGGGGCACGGGGGTCTTCCTGGGGAGGGAGCCAGCTCTGAACAGAGGGGGCCTCAGCAGCCGTGCGAGAGTGGACAGGCCCCCCAGCAGGCAGGGAGGAGGGGGACGCGCACGCTGCCCTCGCCGCCGACACACTGGGGGAACGAGGACGGGAACAGACACAGCCCGGGTTCCAGGAGTGAGAGACTTTCCCGGCTTCTGGGAACCCGCTTCCCCTCTGTGAGCAGCCTGCAGACGCCCCGCGTGAGCTCCCGCCCCGGCTAACACTCGAAAGCATCCCGCCCCCCGCTGACAGCTCCTGACAGAACCTTCCAGAATACCTGCTCGCTGGCAGGCCGGAGCCCCTACTGACGGAGAAATATTTTCTCTCCGCACCTCGGGCCGGCAGATCTCGCATCTCCGAGCGGCCCGGGGCAGTGGCTCCGCTATCTGCCAACAGCAGAAGGTCCTGCGCGGAGTCGAGGATGTTAAGATGCAAAACAGCGTGTCGGCGAGGACCTCGAGAAAAATGCGATTTGTGTAATGAGAGTGAGCCTTCCCCTCATGCCGGCACTCCTCCACGCGCGGGGATGCTAATTTTTGACCTTCCTCATTGTCATATTAAGAGGAATTTTTCCATCAAGGGTTTATGGGATGCAGTCGGGGTGAACTCCGTGCAGGAAGCAGGGGCGAGGAACGGAAGGCCGGGGCCCGGCGTGTCTGGGCTGGTGGTTAATATTTAAAAATATTCCCCGTAGCAGGGGTCCGTTTTCTGCACTATTTTGACTGAAACTACAAATGCGGGTGACTCACCTACCTAGGGGCTGGGGGCAGGGCTTCTTCAGTGCCTGGAAAGTCCTTTGTTGTCCCAGAGGTGACTGGAGAGGGCAGCCAGCCCCGAGCTCGTGTCACTGCGCCAGTGAAGTGCTCCCTCGCACCTGTGCAGGGAACTCGCGTCGTGGGGCGTGGGGCGTCCCGGGCAGCCGAGATCTCGGGGCGTCCAAACTGCCAGCGCCTGTTTAACGAGAGGCCGGGAGCTGCCTCCTCCACCGCCGTCCGTGATCTGAGACGGGGCTTCCCTTGTGAGCGACGGACGGGACCGACGCAGTCACCGCTAACTGGCGGGACGGGGGGTCGGGAGGAGCCTGTGTGCACGTGTGCGCAGGCTCTTGTACGTGCAGGCTGACGCAGGCCCCTCTGCACGAGCGCAGGTGTGTGTGCGTGTTTGCAGGCTCGTGTGTGCAGGCGTGCAGACGCTGTGTGCGTGTCGCCCGGGTGCCCAGGTGAAGTGCTTCGTCCTGCACACGCCCACCCGCTCCTCAGGGGCCCTGGAAAGCCCACCCAGATCCCTCTGTGGGTGCCGGGGCGGGGATGCTTCTTGCTCCGACTGTGCCCCCGGCACCACCTGCTCAGGCCGCTGTGTCCTCGCTGTCCCCCCCTCCAGGGCCTCGCCCATGGCCACACGCCCAGACTCTGCCCCTGTGGGTGGGCCTCACTCCGAGGGGCGCTGAGGACTGGAGCCTGTGACCCCATCACCGCAGAAATAACAGGACGAGACGCATGTGAAGTGCATCGGCCCCCGCGCAGGGCAGCGGCTGTGCAGGGCAGAAACTGCCGTGGGGACGCGTGGCAGGGAGAGCCCCACCTTGCTGGCCCTGGGGCAGGTGGGGCGGGGGCAGAGGACTGACCACTGTCCAGGAGGTGCCTCTGGACCCCGAGGGAGCTGCAGAGCCCCGGCTCGCCCTGTGCTGTGCGCCTTGACAATGCTGCCACCTGCTGCTGTGGGCCCGCGGGACCAGGCGGCAGAGCCCGAGGCCTTTGTCCTGCCCGCCCGGGAGGGGCTGGCATGGTCAGAAGGGGGCCGGGACTGCGGCCGGCAGTGGGCAGGAAGCCCGTGTGTGCTGGCAGAGGGAGGGCTCAGGTCAGGCCTCCGGGCTAGTCGGCACACGAGGGGGCTCTGGGCGGCCACTTGGGGGGGCGGGGCAGCACACCTGGTGCCCAGGTGGAGGAATCCCAAGGCCGACCCTTCTGACTGCTGGTCAGCAGAGCGGGGGCCTGCTTGGGTGGATGGACACATGGATGGATGGACACGTGGATGGGTGGACTCATAGATGGATGGACTCATTGATGGATGGACACAGGATGGCTGGATGGACGTATGGACACATCGATGGATGCACAGGTGGATGGATGGATAGATGGACTCAAGGGTGGATGGACGGATGGATGGAAGGATGGATGAATGGATGGCTGGACACACGCATGGGTGGAGGAATGGATGGATGGATGCGTAGGTGGATGCACAGATGAGGGATGGGTCAGAGGACAGAGGACTGGGGGCTTCTGGGAGGATGGATGGGTGGGTGGACAGACGGATGGGGGGAGATAAGAAGGGGCTTGTGGGTGGGTGAGAGGAGGGAGAGAGAGGGATGGTGGGAAGGAAGGAAAAGGTCATGAGTAGGTGGGTAATGGGTTGATGGGCAGGTGGGTGGATGATGGGGGCGGAGGTGGATGGGTGAGCGGGTGGATGGAGGGAGGGAGGGACGGATGTCTGGAGAGAGGTGGGCTGGGGAGGTGTGCACGGTGCGCTGGCTGGCTGGATGACGTGTGGGCGGGTGGGTGGGTGGGGGCGGAGAGGGATGCGGAGACTGGGCTGTAGACACATCCCAGTTATCCCTGGGGCAGCCCTGCCCTCCACACGGCCTGAGCCCAGCCCTCCTGCGTTGGGACCACCCCTCGGCCTCAGGCACTGGGGACCTGCCTTCCCACCAAATGACTTCCTTCGGCTCAATAACCCTGTTCAGGGAGTCTGGGATCATACTTTGGAATCCTTTTTTGTCAAACTGAGTCTCATATTTTCCGTCTGCCACTGGGTCTAGGCCCACAACTGTTTGCTGTTTGGGTAGAGACAAGCCCCAGCTGGTATTCCGTGAGCACTTGGGGTTGAGCAAGGGCGTGGGGGATTAGAAGTCACTAGTCAGGTGTAAGAAACTACAAAAGCGCGCGCTTGGGAAGGTGTGATGTGTGTTGTTTGCGGGCACTCGGGGCGGTTATCTCTCTTGCACGCCGCTCGCGTTCGGTGCTCTCGAGCCGCTGTGCATGGACGGATCGGGATGGCTCCTCCTTGTGCTCTCTTCTGTCTGTCTCTCTGTCTCTGTCTCTGTGGTCTCTCCTCCGGTCTCTTCCGACCTCTCTCTGTCTCTGCTTCTGTGTCGTCTCTGCTGCTTCTGTCTTTCTCCTTGCTGTGTCTCCTGTCTGTGTCCTGCTGTCTCCCAGTCTTAGTCTACACAGCAGTCACACAGGGCGGTGACACAAAGGTGGGCTGAACAGTAACAAAGCAACAAAGAGGGGTAAGACCATTTCTCCAGGAGACTAACAAAATCTCATCTAAGGAGATCCACTCAAGGGAGGGGTCCAAACAAGGGTGTGTCAGGGTGTGTTTCATTCTTCCTTCCTCAGCTAGTAATCCACTTAAATAGTTGTAGTAAATTTACTTAGAATGTTTCTAGCAATGTCATTCTGTATGAGCACAGTAAGAGATACATCAGAGTTTGGTTCTTCCTGAGGACATCTCACTATATATTCCAGATCACGGTCCTCAGGCCAGGTTAATCTTCCTAACCCCAGCAGGGTCCTAGTCTCGTCGTTACTTTTGGATAATGACAGCATTTGTCTATGACCATGCTCTCAACTTATAGTTGAGTATTATTGTGGTGCTTTGGCCTGGCCCATTTCGATGCCAGGATAGCTCACAGTTTGCCCTGGGTCCATTCTGTCCCTCGTCGGGACCCTGCTTTTGAGGTGCTAGGAACTAAGGGCAACTGAGTCGAGAAAGCAGATGCCCAGGAGTAAATATTATTGGAATCAATCAGCTCCCAAGTTACAAAGCATATTATTAACTGTCTTCCTGTGTCCACACAGAAAGGCCATTGCTCTAAGGTAAACTGAGTTCCCTGCGGCAAGGCTGAAAGGACAAACCCCATGTTCTCCTACAGTCGGGGACTTCAAATTCCCTGATGCCAGTGGCAGTGGGTTAAAGCATGAGGAAGGCCAGGACCAGTGATCATCTGGACACCAGAATGTTCTGAGAACACGAGGTGGACCAGGAGCAGAACCTGGGCCTTTGGAGCAAGAGGGTCAGAAGCAACACGTGGGGTGTGAGTGAGGAGCAGCTGCCCCCACTCCCCGGCTCTACCAGGACAAAGAAAGGGGCCCCAGCAGCGCCAGGAAAGCACACGGGGCCGTGCCCTCGCCCCTCGCCCTGGGGCCATGCCCTCGCCCCTCACCCTGGGGCCGTGCCCTCGCCCCTCACCCTGAGGCCGTGCCCTCGCCCCTCACCCTGGGGCCGTGCCCTCGCCCCTCGCCAAGGATGATGCCCTCTGTGCCCACCCCAGTGCCATGAGAGGATCTGCACCTCATTCTACAGCTTCCCTCAACCAACAGTCGAGTTACTACCTGAGGGAACGGAGCCTCGTGGGGTCTGGGCCGAGCCCAGCCGCAGGCCTGTCCTGTCAGAACCACTGTCAGGTAACAGTGTGGTGGGGGGTGACCAGGAGGGGCCGAGTCCGGGAGCCCTGAACACCAGCCCCTGGCCTCCGAGTCTGCTGGGGGGGCCTGGACACCATCCGCCGTGTGGGTTGGGGTGCCCCCTCCCCAGCCTGGGGCCCCGAGCCCCCGGCACCTCCCTCAGCCCTGGCGGCTTGGCCCAGGGGAACGCTCTTCTCTGCGCTGTCTCTCCCCCACTTTATTTTCCAGTTTCCCTGTTGGCTTTTTCCTTCTTTTTCGAGCCGTTTTGCCGAGATTCCTGCTTTGAATCCCCAGAGCTCCTCTGTGAAAGACTCAGCCTGATGCGGTCGTGTCAGCGTCGGGGGCTCTCAGGAACCAGCCCCAGCCCCCGTCACCGCGTGCTTGTCCTCCCTGCAGTGGAGTTTGTCAGCATCATGCTGATAATGAGGTGCCTGGCTCAGAGGATCTCTCGGTGACAGGCGTGAAGCCCCGCAGTCTCCTGACACAGGGCACCGGGAGACAGCGGGCCCGGGACACATGTTGCACACGCATGCACAGTGCCCTCATGCATGCAACTTGTGATGTGCATGTTTGTGTGTGCATGTGCATGCTTGTGCATGTGAGTGTGCACATGTGTGTGGTGCATGTGTGCATGTGTATACATGTGTGTGCATGTGTGTAAGCAGGTGTGTATGTGTGTGCATGTGTGTGAGTTTGTGCATGTGTGTGGTACATGTGCATGTGTGTATGTGTGTGAGCATGTGTGTGCATGTGTGTGTTTGTGCATGTGTGTGGTACATGTGCATGTGTGTGTGAGCATGTGTGTGCATGTGTGTGGTACATGTGCATGTGTGTATGTGTGTGAGCATGTGTGTGCATGTGTGTGAGTTTGTGCATGTGTGTGGTACATGTGCATGTGTGTATGTGTGTGTGCATGTGCGTGTGTGTGTGTGTGTGTGCACGGGGCTGGCTGCCAAGCTGACCGAGCGTGGCGGAAGGAAGCCCAGCTCTGGTGCCTGAGAGTTGCCTCTACCCGTGTGCGAGTCAGCCGTGGCCGAGCCCCGGGTGGGGGAGGCCCGGCCCGGCCTGCGTGGCCCACGGGAACAGCCGGCCTCAGGGTTTCTCTCAAACAACCTTGGGCATTTCAAACCATGTTTCTTGGTTTTGTTTGGGGATGGCACCCAGCGGTGCTCAGGGGTCACTTCTGTGGTGCCTGGGAACAACACGGGTGCCAGGACTGAGCCCAGTCAGCCGAGTGCCAGGCAGGTGCCACCCCTGCCCCCTCTCTTGGGTCCTGTGTCTCCTGGCCTCCGGACACCAACACCTCGAGGCGGTGGGCCCGGGGTGCTGCCGGCCTCCTGCCCCTGCGTGCCAGGCCAGGCACAGAGCTGGGCGGAGCCCTCTGAGCCCCGTCATCTGTGTCTGTTCCCGGGCTGCAGGGGAGGGACCTTTGTCTCCCTCAGAGTGAGCGCAAGGCAGACCTCACTCCAGGGACTGTGGGCACATGTGTGTCAGCATGTCACACGCCCATGCGTGTCCTGTGTGAACACCTGTGTGTCTGTCCGTGTGTGCACACGTGCATGCATGTAGGAATGTTGCATCAGAGACTTCGTTAAAACCCAAATCAAGAGAACAAGTCCTGCAAAGACGAGAGCAGTCGAATTGATTGCTTCCAGAGAATGTTTAATGGAAGGAACCGTGCCTGTGAAAATGTGCATCTGGAGATGAATGAGGCCTGCTGTTCAGTGACTCCCGGTGCCGCATTATCTACTCATACTACAGTGAACCCAAATTCCATTGTTTCTGAGTCTGTATGCACTTTAAAATATGGAAAACCTGATCTTCGTAATTTGTTTAAATATGCATTAATGAACATGCATAAATTATCTGTTTTCTAAATGACCAGCAGAAAAGCATTTTTTCTCTGATGGCAAATATCATATTAACAGTAAATCACTTCTATTCATTTTTATACTAAAACATGTATTAATGTGAATGTTTTGCCTTTATAAAATTATTCATCACCTTCTAATTATCCATGTTTTGGTAGCTTGAGATATCACTGCATAAAACAATCTGAATTAATTTATGTAAATTGTCTTTTGTGTTAACTTTTAAAGCTACCTGAGAAATTAAAGAATATAAAAGAATTCCTGTGTGGTGTTCCATGAGGCGTGGGCTCAGACTTAAAAGAGCCGTCCTCCGGAACACAGCCACTGAGAAAACATAAAAGCAACATCCAGGGACCTTGTGACGCTCCTTATAGCAACCGGGATATAGAGCTGTTGCCAACATCCCTTAACTAGCCAGCAGTTGGGATGATACTAAGGCCTCGTCCAGTTATTGAATTACTTTGCATTTAAAGGTTATTTGAATAAGCTCCTAATTAAAAAGCACAAATCACGTCCCCTTAAAGAGCTCCGGCGAGACGGGAATGGGCTAATCTGTGCCCGCCTCAGATTGCTTTTGGAAGTCCTGGGGCTCGGAGATTGCACGGGAGCCCCGTCATTACGCGGCCCAGAGAGCGATACGGCCACCAGACGCCCCCGGGGCGGCACTCCAAGCGACTCGGCGCGGGGGTCCCGGGCAGCTCGGCCTGTGCCCGCGGAAAGCGGGTTCCCGTTGCAGCCGCATCGACGAGCAATCAGGAACCGCACTTGACTCAGCCCTGAGACAGCAGTGAGATCTGGGCGAAACTGGCAAGAAGAAGACGACGGAGAGGAAGAACGAGTGTTTGCAACACAGACGAGAGACTCCCGGGGGAGCCTGGGCAGGGGCTGGCCTCAGCGGGGCAGGGAGGGCGCCCGGCCTTTGCACGGCCCCCGCCACAGCCGGGCTGCAGTTCCGGCTCTCTGAGCCTCGCAGCCTGCAGCTCCTGGCAAGCGGGCGGGCGGGGGGCCGAGGGGCCCCCGAGGACCTGAGACTCGTCCCACCCGCCTGCTCCTGGGCCCGGGAGGCCCTCGCAGGCTGTGCTCCTTCCTCGCTAGCTGTGCCCAGCAGGGAGATGGGCAGTGCTGGACCCCGCGCGCTGAGGCCTCTCCCGTGCTGACCTTCGCAGGCTGCACTCGGGCACTGGGAGACGGTGACCTCGCTGGGCAGGCCCCCTCCCAGGCCACAGTGAAGACCAGCCTCAGCAGGCCAGTGGCCCCCGTGAGCGTGCCCAGTCCTGCACCAGCGGCGACACCCAGGGGCACCCTCGGCGAGGAATGAAAGTTGGGACCCGAAGCCCCCAGAGGACACTGCTGAGCGGGTGTCAGCCAGGGCAGCTGCTCCGAGGGGCCCGGAGCCCCCGGGGGCCACATAGGGGGCAGGTGAGGGGGCAGGTGAGGGGCAGGCGGCACAGGGGCTCTGCTGTCCCTCCTGGCCCGGCCAGCGCAGCGCTCCGTCCCTGGACACTCACTCGAGACTCTGCCCACGGTGGCCGGGGCCCCCACCCGCTGCCAAGGCGGCCCCCGTCAGCGCTCCAGCCCCTCCCTCCAGACCTGTGTGGCTTCCTGGGGCAGGAGGCCCAGCTGCCAGGACTTGGGAGGAAGCGCCCGTGGGTGGCTCTGAGGGGACGGACCGTCTGCCTGGGGTGGGGAGAGAGCAGAATCGGCGGGAACAGCACGGCGTGAGGAGGAGCAGCAGCGCTAGCTTGAGAGGAAAATAAAACATCCTAATGTCATGCTCCCTGCCGGGAGAGAGGACACGCAATCTGGACGGTGGCCGATGGCGAGATTATCTGGCGTGTGAGTATTGCCGCGCGATACTTCAAACCACACACCCTCCCTGGACTCCACGAGCACCGCACCTGATGGGGTTCAAAGTAGGAGGCAGCCAACCTTACAGGGAAAATATCCATTTAGTTTTTTGCAGATACACAAGGCGCACAGGGCTCGACCTCTAGCATCACGTTAGTGCTCTCTCACAGAAGGGCTGACGGTCTCTGGGCGGAATGCAGCAATCCTCACCCTCTGTCCTCTAACGATACTTTTTTGTAGCATTTTCAGTGGTTTTTCATAACAATCACTGTCACTGTATCACTGTCATTCCGTTGTTCTTCGATTTACTCGAGCGGGCACCAGTAATGTCTCCGTTACACTCAGCCCTGAGATTTTAGCAGCCTCTCCTTACTCGTCTTTCCCAACGACTGGAGGCTCTTTCAGGGTCAGGGAATGAGACCCATCGTTACTGTTTTTGGCATATCGAATACGCCACGGGTAGCTTGCCAGGCTCTGACATGCGGGTGGTGTTTACCTATTAAATGTATTAAAATATTGTGAACTACTTTATAAAATTTTAAAAAATGAAAAATCCTAATAGCATGATTCAGCTACGTTAGTGACAGAAACTCATTGCTTCATAGTGTTGGGTAGAATTTGCTTTTATTTTGGCCAAAATGTTATCATCTCTCCTTCATTATCCAGAGAGATATTCTTTGGCAAAACCCGCAGAGGGCAGAGTCATATGATGATACTTAATTTCTGAAGATAATATCCTAACCTGTAAAGAGAGTAAGAAAGATAAAATCAGAATTATACTCTTGAGTCCTGAATCTTGAATTTGGGCATCTCAGAACCAGAAACCAGAAACTAATGAAATATTGGTTAGTACTTCGACATAGCTATGTTTTATCATATAAAGCGATATAACTGACTAATTAATCATTGTTCATTCATAAGGGGAAAGACAGTGAAGAAGAGAGGTCTTATGGGCAGTCTCTGTCCCCTTCCTTCAAGCAGTAAAAGCTTATTTATCAGACTAAGACTTCTTAACAAAATATTTTTTATCATTTATTAAGAATAATTTTAGCACATGCATGTACAAACATTAGCACAAATGTTTACACACGTACAAACTATAACCAGAGTATTGGGGTTTGATCTATGTTTAAAGTATTTTTAATGTCACCAAAAAAATTATAAAGTAAATAGTTTTCACTTCAGGTGCTCTTAATTTCTGCTTGTGTGAAACGTACCCTCATGTGAGAAAAATAACTATGTTTGGACAAAGAATCTCAAAGGATTTGATCTTGTGTTTGTCCTTTGATTATAAGAAATTTATATTAAATCTAATATAAATATAATAGCTCTTATGTCCAAAGAAAATGATGTAGAATTTGTTTATGGAAAAAAGCCGTATATAATTTGGATAAAATAATTCATAACCATCAATATTAGTTTGCAGGTTCTATTAGTGAACTGAGAAATTGTTATTACTAAGTGAAAAATCTGGATTCTAGTGACAAAAATGTGAATTATAGTAAAAAGCTTCAAATAAAAACACTGTTATGAGCAGTCCAAAACATTTGCAGAAGCTTCCCTGGGTGCTAGAATTATGCGCAGTTTTCCTTTGCTATACTCCCTCTCTCTCTCTCTCTCTTTTTTTTTTGCTTTTTGGGTCACACCCAGCGATGCACAGGGGTTATCCTGGCTCTGCCCTCAGAAATTACTCCTGGCGTGCTCGGGGGTCTGTATGGGATGCTAAGAATTAAACCTGGGTTGGCGCGTGCAAGGCAAACGCCCTCCCCGCTGTGCTATTGCTCTAGCCCCAACTCTCTCTATTTTCAATGTTGTCCAATGAATTAATGTTGCTTATAGCATAAGAACAATGCACTTCACGCAGTTTCTTGAGTTTCATAAACAAATCCCAAGTAGAGAGGCAAGGAAGGTAAAAAATATATGATGGGTTCAAAATGAGGACAGTTCTGGTGATTTCTGTACCCACCTAAGCTGCGGCTATTTGGTAAAAGTCTCTAGACTTGCTTTGGATAGAGTTTGGGTAGAAGGCCAGTTAGCCAAGGGAACTGGTCAGGTTCTGGACCCGTACATCGAGGAGATCAGCAGTGAGGCGGCCCGTCCAGGGAGTGTCTCACCGAGCCTGATGTTGCCGTGACACCTTCCCCTTGGACGGAGACAGCACAGTGCTCAGGAAACACTCGTCTCTCTCCGCGTGGCCCAGGACTCGGTCTTTAACCCACATTTCCCCGCCATCTCCGAGTTGGATCAGATCTGGCAGAATCCCCGGTAATGTTCCTGAACACGGGCTTTCTTGAGTTCTTGGGAGCCCAGGACTCTGTTCCCGGCCCCCATCCCCTTTCCTGACGGGGAGTTGACGAGCAGCACCGTGTTAGCGTCAGGTGCCAACCTGACAGTTTAGGAGCCGTTCACCCCGTCTCGTTGCAGATGTGCAGAGGGGTCACGGCTTGTGAATCCGAATTCATCTGGAAGCAAGTCTGAGAAGGGGGTTGCTCTCGGAGGTGTGGCCGCAGTTGCTGGGAAGGCCAGAGGGGGCGCTGTGCGCAGGGAGCAGCTCCCACAGCATCTCCTGGGGGCAGCCGGGGCTGTGGCAGGGCTGAGCCCAGGACATTAGGGCAGGCCAGGGAGACCCCCGGGGAGGCTGAGTCAGAATCTCACCCAGGAGGCGGAGACGGTGCCAGAGCGACGTGAGGTGGGGACCCACACCCTACGGCAGGAACTAGGCCCAGGAGCCCCCGGCTCCCTCGCTGCCCTCAGGGGCCTTCCAGAGGACTCAGGGGGCCACAGGGCTTGCGTGCACGCCCTTGGGGAGAGCGGGATGGGGGGAGAAGCCGCCCGGGCCCAAACAGCACTCGGGCTCTCTGTGCCGATGAGTCACAGAACGGATCTAGAGCAGGGCAGACGCCACGGGAACCAAGCACGGGCACCCAGGGGGGTCAGAAACCAGCAGGAGGGCGAGTCAGGAGGGCTGTGCAAGAGTGAGCGACGGGAGGCGGGGGGGCAGAGTCTCAGCACCCCTGGGTGCACCTCACGGTGAGTGTGGGACCCGGAGCTTCTCAGCACCCCTGGGTGCACCTCATGGTGAGTGTGGGACCCCCTGGAGCTTCTTCTCAGCACCTCTGGGCCCACCACCCGGGGTCATGCAGCGAAGGTCAGTGAGTGGGGTTGACTTCAGGCCTGGAGCGGGCAGTGGCAGCCGTCACTGGGGACGGTCGGGGGAGGTGGAGGCTCACATGCCGCAGCCAAGAAGAGAGCGGACGCCTCAGGGTGCCCCAGCAGGTCCCCAGCCCGGGGCTCGGGGACAAGGCCACACGCCGGGCAGCGGGGATGGGAGCCCCCACCCAGAGTCTGGGCAGGGAGTGTGACCCTGTGGAGAGCCTCCACGGGACCATGCTTTGTAACAACAGTTGCACTGTGCTTGTAAATTGCACCGTTCTTCGTAAACAACACCTGTGTGCTTCAGAAACAACTCCTAATAAGGAAACAGGACGTCTTGCCCCGCCCATAAGCTGTAACTAGCCTATCAGCTGCAGACACTTGGGAGTAAGCGGGCAGCGAGAGGTATATAAGGGGGTAAGTCACCTAGCTAGAGGTTCCTCCTCCTTCCCTTTCCCGTTTCCCCTCTTTCACGTTTCATGGAAAGTCCCTGAATAAATCGCAGCAAGAAGGATCTCCGGGTTGCGTGTTTCTTCGCTGGTCGTGACCCGTGCGTAGAGCTGGAGCAGAGGCGACCGCGGCATCTGCAGGGGGCTGGGACGCGGTGGGCGGGCGCGAGAGCCAGGCAGGGGTCTGCTATACCCGTCTACACCCACACCCGGCTGTGCCCATTCCCACGGCACCATCCTCACCTGCCCCCACGGGTCTACACCCACAGCTACGCCCCCGCCTGCCCCGCACCATGCCCGCAGCCCCCCGGGCACCTGTGTGCCAGGCCGGCACCCTGCAGCCAGAGGCTCGGCCGGCTCCCTCAGAGCCGACCAAGGCTTGTGGCGAGGGCCGTGGGACTTGCACTCAGCGTCAGTCTCCAACGCCCCCTCCCCACCCCCGCCTCCCAGTTCCGGGCAGACTCTCCCCCGGAGCGGCGTGGGGGTCCCCAGACTGCTCCTCTCTCCTCCTCCTTTGCCGCACCCTCACCTCCTCACCTCATCCTCGGCCCTGTGTGTTCCCAACCACTATAGACCCATTTCGTAGGCACTGTTACGTGTTTACACCCGCACAGCAGGATTTAAAGAATTACCAATACCAGCTGAGAAAATAGGAGCGAAATATTTAATGGCTCAAACCTGCCCCAAGCCGCCTGCTTCTCGGTCCGAGCTGCCCCTCCCAGACGGGCCGGCGGGGTGCTAAGCGGCGATCCAGGACCCATCCACGCTCCACACAGGGTGTCGGACACTGTTGGCGGCATTCGGGGAGGGGCGTGGGATGTGGGGTCCCCGGGTGAGTTGGGGGTCCACGCAGGCTCCAGGGCAGAGTGTGAAGCAGCTCCTGCCCCGTTCCCTGGGGGGAGGCAGCGCTGGGTCCCGGAGCCAGGGGGTAAGGGGAAGGTGGAGCTGGGGGCCGAGTCAAACATATTCGGAATCTCTCCTCTCGGCCGCCGAGGCTGCGCAGCGAGACCATCAAAGCTTACATGGGGACGCCGCCACGGGACAGAGGGTAGGAGAGGTGTCAGAGGTCAAGGGCACTCTGCACGCCAGAAAGCCCCGTTTTCCCCCAAATGAAAGGGAATACCTCCGAGGCCGCCAGGCAGTGGGGAGATTAAACTCCTTTCTTCCCAAGAGAGTGTCAAGGTTCCGACCCTCCAGATCAGAAAGTGGAGCGACTCATTCTATTAACTAGTCAATGACACATTCAAATGGGATATTCTTGAGAGAAAGAAAGAAGGTCCTTATCCAGCCTTCCAGCTAGCGCGCGGGGAGCCCGGCTGGGCTCTGGCCGGGGCAGCGCCTGGACCCAGAGAGCTTCTTTCCCTGTTAGGTGAATAGCACACATTGACACAGCACAGCACTGGACGATATTTCTCTAAAATAAAAACTAGAAGCTTATTACAGATATGGACATAGGAGAGTTATTGAAAACAGACCGAGTTCATGCGCAGGAAGATTACATTCATTAACACAGTGACTTTTTCCAAGTTGGTTCATAAATTCAGTGACACTGCTGCATGCATCCACTAGCCTTTTAAGAACAGAACAAAAAATATATAATTCTTAAGTTTATCCAGAAAACAGAAGAGTTATATGAGACCATGGCTAAGAATTGAGGCAGGAAATACAGAGAGGACCACGTGACTTAGCCGATAATTAAATGCATTTTAAAAGCTAAATAATTAAAATGTTATGGGATCGAATAGGCCTCGCAGTTGATGGCATGACTGGAGGAATAGAATTGAGGGTCTAAAAATAGCTCCAGTTCTAGTTCCTTATGCAAATCTAATATCTGACAGAGATGGCCTTTCAACTCTGGGGAAAAGTTGAACTTTCAATAAATTATGCTCATCCAACAGATAGGTATTTAAGAAAGAAAGAAATTTAGAAACCTCCTCATTACTCAGGGGCAAAAAGTTTTAAACAAAAAATACATTTTGTATTTAATATTTGAAAATTGCCTGGCCTGGATTTGACAAAATCTGGGAAAATATTATGAGTCCACCATCTATGATAGTTCAATTAATATTTGTTAAAGTAATTTAAAAAGACACTCTTGGAATATGGACGGATGACTTAATAACAACTCAGGATTTCTTATTCATCCCAAAATATTCATGTCTAGGGCAATGAGAAACACTTTCTACGTGTAGTAGAAACAAGTAAGGCAAGAGGGACGACAAGCAGGTAGCCCAGTCTGCGGCCGTGGCCCTCTCTGGCTAGTTCAGAATCATTCTCCCCAGCCGGAGGGAGGAGGAGGAAGGAACCGTCAGTAAGAGCAATCGGGAGAGAGCAACGGGAGGCAATTCAGGAGCAAACAGTGATGCAGACACGGAGGCACGGGGAGGCTGTCGGCCCCAGCAGGGAACAAGCGCAGACCAGCCCAGAGACCGCGTTCCTCTCCCCAGCAAAGGTCGGAGCAGGTCCTGGAGTACAGCGGCCACTGGCGCGCTGGATACTGACCGCCCGGGAGCGGCCACCGCGCGGGGTTGCAGGGCCCCGCAGGCCACGCTCAGCACGTCTCGGGGCGTGGCTGCAGAGTCACCCACAGCCCGTGCCCTCGCGTGTGGGTGTCCGGGGCTCCGGGGCGGCCTCGGGGATGCGTCCCGACGACAGACATGAGCAGACATGCGGGTTCATCAGGGCCGCCAGGCCACGGGCACCCGCCATCACCGCGGGTGACCTGCCAGTGAAACTTGGTGACCTTCACCAACTCAGGCTAGGGAACTACAGGAGCGTTGCTCTGTCTCGGTCGGCAGGTGGGGACGGTCAGACAGGAAGGCGGGGTGGGGGGGCGGGGAGCTGTCCGTCCGTCCGTGTGGCCCAGCTGCCCTCTGCCAAGACAGGGACCCCGACCTCAGGGCCACGCACTTGTGTCTGAGAGAGGACGTCTCCGTTCAGAAGCTTTGTCCCCGAAAGCCAGGACACAGGGACGCCTGAATGGAACACGGTTCCGTGGTCGCAAATACATCGAGACATGGGCGGGGACGTTCCTGACACATGGGCAGGTGCGCGCGCGCACACACACACACACACACACAGCAGCAGCACACGCTCCCACAGCACTCAGTGCATACACACGCACACATGTGCACACAGAAAAACACGTGCCCAGAGAGATGCACCTGCGTGTATGTACAGCCCTGTGGATACCGTGTCCCCCACGTGTACACACAGCCCAGCACACCCATGGACCAGGACCCCCCAGGCCCACCGGGGCCCACGTGCACGTGTGCCCACTCCGGGGGTCTTGCTGAGGGCGCGGGGCGCGAGGCTGAGCCCCACGTGGTGGGCGTGTGCCGGGAGAGGTCGCCTTGGGGGAGGGACCACCCAGCCTCTTTATCTCTGGGCTCAGTCCTCAAAGCTGGCGGGGGGCAACGCCAGGCGCTCTGGGGGCCAGCAGACTCAGGAAGGCCCCGAGAGTACCGAGGGGCTGGGGTCAGCTGGGGTCAAGCTACTCTAGACGGGGCTGGAGTCGCCAGCAAGGGCAGGGCTTGGAGTAGGGGAGGGGTTGGGCGGGACCCACCTTGCCCTCCCCCTCAGCCCTCACCACTCACTCAGCAGGCTCATTGGCGCAGACCTAGCCCACCCGAAGGAGAAGCGTCGGGGGCAGCGGCTCTCCGGCCGGGGCTCCCCGGGAGCTGTGACCCAGGGCAGGGGACGCTTTCCCGAGGGAAAGGATCGCCCTGCGTGGGCACCTAGCCAGCTTTCCGCACGGCCCAGAGGGGCCTGGGCACAAGGAGCGTGGGCAGAAGGGGCAGCACTGGCGACCGCTGGCCAGGCCACTGCCCTGTACCGCGAGAGGGGCTGCAGGGGGTGGGCCAGGCCAGGGGCTGCCCCGAGGGGAAGGGCCTGTCACGGCCACACACGGGGACACTTGGGCGGTGCTTAGGTGACCTGCAGATCCTCTCTGCGGGAAGGACCCGGGTCCGGCCTGGCCAGCCCTCGGGGGACGTCAGCTCCCAGCCCGGCCCCTGCAAGCCTGCGTCTCAGGGGCCAGCCACACCTTCTCCAGGGGCCGCCAAGCCTGTAAAAGTGGGGCAGGGGCGCGGGGAAGAAGGCAGAGTGGCCCACAAGTTCCACCCGTGCAAGGGACGCCCAGCGAGGCCCCCGCGCAGGGCACGGGAGGGGGCCTGTGTCTGAGTGCGCCAGCTGGGCAGCGGCCTAGGCCTCCCGGCCGGCCCCTCTCCCCTGAGCACGTGTGATGAGCAGGGCGAGGCATCCGTGACCCCAGCACGGGTGGGGGGGAGGGAGCACAGGCAGCCCCGCCCACCCGCAGCACGGCGGGGGACACAGCGGTCACTCAGCTCTCCCTCGACGGAGAGAGGGCCGGGCGCTTTTGTGGTGGACTCAGCAGGGCAGTCGGAGGAGTCCGACCCCGGCCACGCAGGGCTGCAGTGGGTTCCTGGAAAGGCGTCTGTGTCTGATACCGGTCGAGGTAGTTTGCAGGGTGAGCAAAGCACCTGTCCCTCCCCGAGTCACGTCTGCGAGCTCAGATGTGCATCAGGCACTGCCTTGGGGGAGGCTGCGAGTGGTCTTCAAAGGCCAAGTGCTGGCCCGAGAACGTGGCGTCACTCCGAGCCGAGGGCGTGGTGCCAGGCGCTGCCCCGCTGCTCGGGCCCGGGTGCCCGTTTCTTCCCCAGGACGCAGCGTGGAGAGGCGGCAGCCGGGAAGAGGCAGCCCGGGAAGGTGCGGCCGGCTGGGGGCGAGTGCCCCCCTGCCCCGGGGCCTGCAGGACCCAGGAGCGCCCCTCAGACGCGGCCTCTGCCCGCAGAGGGGCCGCGGCTTCCCAGCGCGGCCCTGGGGTCGGCCCCCGGGGGGCGCCACCTCCCGAGGGTGAGAGAACGACGCTTCCCCACGCGGGTGCAGGGCCAGTCCGGCAACTGCAGAGCGGCCGTGTTGGGAGCAGGGCGCACCCCAGGGCCCTCCTCCGTGCCTCTAGGGAGCGCCGTCTCCCCGCAGGGAGGAGAGGAGAGCGCACCCAAGGGCGTGTGGGGCTCTCCCGGGCGACTGAGGGGCGGGGCCGCGGGCTGCAGGGGCGGGGCCAAGTGCTGCGGGGGGGCAGGGCCGCAGGCTGCAGGGGCGGGGCCACAGGTTGTGGGGGCGGGGCCACAGGTTGTGGGGGCGGGGCCGCAGGCTGCGGGGGTGGAATCATGTGGACTGCAGGGGGGCCGTGGCCACAGACTGCAGTGGTGGGACCATGTAGACTACAGGGGTGGGACCACAGGCTGCAGGGGCGGGGCCACAGACTGCAGGGGTTGGACCATGTAGGCTGCAGGGTGGGGCCACGGGCTGCAGGGGTGAGACTATGTAGGTAGCAGGGGTGGGACTACAGGCTGTAGGGGCGGGACCACAGGTTGTAGGGGCGGGGCCACAGTCGTGGGGGCGGGGCCACAGTCGTGGGGGCGGGGCCACAGGGGCTCCAAGCTGCCGAGGGTGGAGCCTTGGGGGAGAGGGTGGCCCGGAGTCTCCACCGCCTGAAAGGCGAGAGTTGTTTTGTGTCGGCTGACACAGCACCCTGCATCGCTCCCCAGCCCAGCTTCACCCCAGAGTCCCCAGGAGCCGGCCCGGCGCCGCGTCCTCCTGGTCCATGGGCTCAGCCGTCTCCTGCCCAGACCCCCGCATGGCCCTGGCGCGGCCACAGCCCGAGGGGCCAGAGCCCAGCGCTGCCTGCAGGGGCCGCACCGCAGAGGGTGGCAGGACGGGACCTCGGCCTCTCCCGAGGGGAGGGTGGAGCACTTCCAAGGAGCCGTGTTCCGGGGAGGGCTGTGCCCCCAGACCAGGAGCAGGCCGGCCCCGCCTGCCCTCCGACAGATGACCTTGGAGCGCCAAGGGGACGCCGGAGGGAAAAGCAATTTCATCTCTGAAATCACACGCCACTGTTCTCATTCATCTTGATAAGCACTTTTAAGGAATCAAAACAGAGGTGGGGATATTGCTTCTGCAGGGGCGGCTGGGCGCCTGCTCAGTGAATGCGCAGTACATTCAGATGTTCAAAGGTGCATTTGACTTTCACGGGGAGGCTGCTCAGCCACTTTGAAGGGTAAAAAGCAGAAAAACACAAGACAATAAAAAAATCAGAATTGCTTTATAGGCATAAAACTGTTTTGTCTTCGGTTCTTAAAAGAAATCGTAATTGCTTAGACATTTTCGGTCGCGTTCTGGCTGAAGGCTGGCTGTGTTGCACGGGTGTCGCTAACATTCATTAGTGTGCGATTACTGCGTGTGGCTGTGCATGTGCACAGCGTGCTTTGTTAGAGTGTGTGCACACCTGTGCACGTGTGTTTCTGAATATATGCGCATGGAATGTGTGGGAGTGTGTGTACATATCAGAGGATGTATGTGTGTAGAGTGTGCATTCACACATGTTATTGAGCGTTAACATGTGCACGTGTGAGTGTCTGAGTGTGCGAATTTGGTGCATGCACAACCGTCTGTGTTAGAGTATTAGTCCTTGTGTGAGTGAGTGTAAAGCATGTGTATTTAATAGTGTGCAATGTGTGTATGAGTGTGTGATGTGTGTCCATGCATGCATGTCTGTGTTAGACTATGTAGTGTCTGTGTATGAGTATGTACATGTGTACATGCACATATGTCTGTGTTAGACTACACAGTGTCTGTGTGCGTAAGTGTTTTCATGCATTTATATTTGTGTTAGCATGCATACTGTCTGTGTGGACTGGAGCGATAGCACAGCGGGCAGGGCATTTGCCTTGCATGTGGCTGACCTGTGTTCAATTCCTCTGTCCCTCTCGGAGATCCCGTCAAACTACTGAGAGTATCCCGCTGGCACGGCAGAGACTGGCAAGCTGGCTGTGGCATGTTCGATATGCCAAAAGCAGTAACAACAAGTCTCACCATGGAGACATTACTGGTGCCCACTCAGCAAATCGATGAACCAGGGGACGACAGTGCCACAGTGCTGCTGTCTGTGCGTATGAGTGTGCAATGTGTGCACATGCATGTTTGTGTCCGTATGTAGTGTGTGTGCATGAGTGTGTACTCTGTGTATACATGCACACAGGTCTGTGTTAGCATGTGCTGTGTCTATGTGTATGAATGTATACTAATACATGCACACGTGTTTGTGTTAGCATGTGCCATTCTGTGTGGCACATCACACATCCCCTCAGAGGGGATGGGCTCCAGCTTCCCTCTCCACCCCAAGCAGAGTTCCCAGTGGCTGAAGACCTCTGGAACCTAGCCACAGCCATGTTCAAGACCTCTTTCCATATGTTCAGATGAGCCTCATGCATGAAGGTACCAGCAGAGGAACCCAGATGTGTGGGACCCGGGGCTGAGACCTCCAAGGCTGCTCGGATCAGGACTTCCATTTCCCAGTAGCTAGGCGGTCACACCCAGGGACTGCCCTCAGCACTGTGTAATCCCATCCACGGCCAGCATCCAGAGACTTAAAAGCAAGCTCCTGGAAGCTTTGCGGCCACGCGGTATCTTATAGCCTACTTCCCTTCTGGGAGAACCTGGCAAACTACCAGGAGTTTCCTGCCCACATGGGAGAGCCTCGCAAGGTCCCCATGGTGTATTAATATGCCAAAACCAGTAACAAGCTGGGTCTCATTCTCCTGGCCCTGAAAGAGCCTCCAATGTGGCATCGTTGGGAAGGACGAGTAAAGAGAAACTTCTAAAATCTCAGGGCTAGGACGAATGGAGACATTACTGAGACCACTTGAGAAATTCGACGATCAACAGAATGATGATGATGATGATGATGATGATGATGATGATGTCTGTGTGCATGAATGTGTACTATTATATACACACGTGTTTGTGTTAGCATGTGCCATGCCCTAAAAGCCTCCATTCCTCTCGGAGAGCATGGCAAACTACAGAGAGTACCCACCCGCACAGCAGAGCCTGGCAAGCTACCCATGGCATATTTGACATGCCAAAAACAGTAACAACAATGGGCCTCATTTGCCTGACACCGAAAGAGCCCCCAATACGGCAGTGTTAAGAAGGATGAGCAAGGAGAAGCTGATAAAATCTCAGGGACAAACTAGACTGCCAAAACGAAGAAGGACTAAAATGACTGTCTGTACTTTCAACGCACGTACCCTGGCTTCGAAGCACCCATCGAGGACCTGATGGTGCAAGCACAGAAGCTCAAGTACAACATCATTGGTCTGACCAAAATGAGGAGACAAAAATCACATCATGCCATTTTCAACACTGGAGAAAAACTGTTCCTCGGAACATGCGACAACAGAAGCATTGGTGGCATTAGTGTCCTTGTCAACAGGAACTTGGCCATGAGCATCGATTCATTCAAAAGCCTAACAACCCAAATCAGATGATTACGCTTGAATAGATGTGGCTCACTGCCGGCAGTTTCTATCCTCATCATCTACACACCAACATCCAACTACAATGAAGAAGAAATTGAGAAGTTCTACATGGAGCTGGAGAAGTTCTATAAAGATGACCACACCTTCTACAAGGTCATTTGTTGGCGATTTTAATGCCAAGATAGGACCGAGAAGGTTGCCCGAAGAACTCCACATTGGGTCCCATGGCCTAGAGTGGAACGATCAGGGTGAGAGACTGTCTGAGTTCATCATGTCCACCCAAACCACTTATGGTAACTCACAGTTCCAGAAGGCCGAATCTAAACACTGGACATGGGAGTCTCCCGGTGGACAGTTCCACAATGAAATTGATCACATCATATTCAATCGAAGGTTTTGTCTGACCGATGTCACTGTTGTCCCAAAATTCCAAATGGGATCAGACCACCATCTCCATACAAAAATCTACTTCACAGAGTGGGGAGAAAGGTCTGCAAGTTTAAGTTTAAGAAGAGAACTCCCAGAATGACCACTAACTGGGAACTCTTTGGCACTATTGTGGCAACGTGGGAAGATGCTGTCGTTGACAACATTGACGAGGAATACGATCGACTGGTTCAGCACCTCTATGACTGCGCAAAGAATGCTGAGAGTGAGAAAGCCACAAACAGACGCCTGTCTTCAGAAACTCTCAGGCTCATTCGCCAACATCGTTTGGCTCAAGCCTCAGGCAACCACAAGCTAATGCCTGAGCTCACAGAGTTGTGCAGAGATGCGATAAAGGAAGACCTCAAAGAGAAAAGAGCAGCAGTGTTGGCCAGTACAGCAGAAGCCAGAAGCCGGGAAAAGTATTCTCAACACTCGCCTGTCCTTCGCCAACTACAAGACCAAGATGACTGCCCTCCAACATCCCGGTGGATCTATCACATCTTCCAGAAGGGCAATGGAGAGGATTATTCATGACTTCTACTCAATCTCTTTGACAGCCATGTCCACCTGCCCACATACCAAATTCCACAGGATGGATATGTCGTTCCCAATGTTCTCCCATCCGAAATCCGACACGCCATTTTGTTGGTAAAGACGCATACAGCACCTGGTCCAGACAAGGTCAGACCTGAACACCTGAAGAATCTGCCTCAGTACTCATCAATACACTGGCTTGGCTCTTCACAGGCTACCTGTCCAAATGCAAGGTTTCATCCCAGTGGAAAACTAGCAGGACCGTTCTGTCATATAAGAAGGGAGACATCCACAACATCTGAAACTATTGCCCAATCTGCCTGTTGTCCGTCATCTACAAGTTATTCACTCGTGTCATCCTGAATAGAATAGGCAGAACACTAGACCAAGGACAACCATGCGAGCAAGTCATGTTCTGAAAAGAATTCAGCATGATCGACCATATCCACACGATGACCAAACTCATTGAATTTTCACGAGAGTTCAAGATGACTCTCTGTCTAACGTTCATCGATTTAAAGAAGGCCTTTGATTCTGTTGAGACTGAAGTGGTCACTGAAGCCCTAGCCAAACAGGGCGTTCAAACTCAGTACATCAAGGTCCTCTGTGAGCTGTATTTTTATGGATTCACCACCAGGATCTCACCATTCTACAAGGAAATCATCATTGATGTGAAGAGAGGGGTTCGGCAGGGTGATACCATTTCACCGAAACTCTTCAGTGCCACATCATGCAACGACTGGAATGGGAAAGAATGGGAGTGAAGATAGATGGTTTAGATAGTTGGCAACTACACCACCTCTGCTTCGCTGATGACATCGTTCTAATAACACCAAACATTAGCCTCATCTGTCACACAGTCATCCCATTGCTCTTCGATTTGCTCGAGCGGCCACCAGTAACATCTCCATTGTGAGACTTGTTACTGTTTTTAGCATATCGAATACGGCATGGGTAGCTTGCCAGGCTCTGCCATGCGGGTGAGATACTCTCGGTAGCTTGCCAGGCTCTCCGTGAGAGGTGGAGGAATCAAACCCGGGTTGGCTGCGTGCAAGGCAAATGCCCTACCCGCTGTGCTATCGCTCCAAGTGGCACAAATGCTGGTCGACTTCGACCAGGAGTGTGGAAAGGTCAGACTGCAGCTGAATCTCAGCAAAACAATGTTTATGAAAAACAAACTAGTCCCTGACATTCCATTTGCTCTCAATGGAATGAACATCTCCGAATGCAGCAGCTATGTGTACCTGGGTCTAGAACACAACATGAGGAATGACTTAGAGCCAGAAGTGCACAGGAGGAAAAGAATAGTGTGGAACACCTTCAAGAGCATCAAAGAAGTGGTTAAGAGGATGAAGAACCTCCGACTCTGAGCACATCTTTTCGATTCCACCGTTCTTTCTGCACTAACGTACGCCTCAAAGACCTGAGCCCTAAGCAAACAGAATGAGAACGCTATTAGGGTATCCCAAAGAGGAACGAAAGAGCTATGCTAGGAGTATCACATCTCACTCAAGTGAGAGAAGGAATCCGGAGTTCTGACCTCTGTCGACGGTCAAGAATCAGGGACACTGTCTCGTTTGCCAAAACATCAAAAATCAGATGGGCCGGACATGCAATGTGATTTAGAGACAACCGCTGGACTAGAGCTGTTACCGACTGGATTCCATGGGACATCAAAAGACTACGTGGCCGCCCACCAATGAGGTGGTCAGATTTCTTCGTCAAAACCCTGAATGAACAGTTTGAGGCTCTTCGTGTTCCTGGAGCCAGCAGATATCACTGGGCTACACTAGCACGCAACAGGGACGAATGGAGACGTTATTGGCACCCGCTCGAGCAAATCAAAGATCAACAGGATGACAAGTGATACAAGTGATACAAGTGCCATGTCTGTGTGTATGAATGTGTACTATTACATGCACACATGTTTGTGTTAGCATGTGCCATGTCTGTGTGTATGACTGTGCACTGCGTTACATGCACACGTGCTTGTGTTAGTGAACATGGTGTCTGTGCATGACAAGTCAGGACAGAGGGCTGATGCTCTCCCCAGCCTGTCCCCACAGTGCCCGGAGCAGCGGGGCCTGGCCAGGGGCGTCTCCCACGGAGGGCAGCAGCCGCCTGGCACAGCACCAGGCCCTGGGCACAGCCCTGACTCCTCCGTGGGGTGGAAGCCGCACGCCTGGGGGCACCTGAAGCTTAGACCCCCCAGCCTGTGTTCTGTGCTGACTGAGCCCCCGGACAATGAGCAGTTTGGGGCACGGCCCCTCCCGGCGAGCCCCCCCCTCCCCCCGCCCTGTGCTGGCTGAGGTGCTCAGTCCTTTGGTGTGTGAGCCCAGAGAACACTCCCTGCTGGAGAAGCAGCTCTGAGCAGCGTGGGGAGGGGTGGCCCGGACCCCCAACCCGCAGGCCAACCCCCTTGTGGGAACGACAACTCAGCTCCAAGTGGTGAGGAGACTCCAGGCTCAGACACCCACCACGAGTCCTGCCCACCCTTCACTGGGTCTGGCTGTACTGTTAGAGCATGTGTTTGTGTGTGTATGTGTGTACGTATGTGTGCATGTGTATACATGAATGCGCACACATGTGTGCATATCTACATGCGTGTGTTCATGTGTGTACATGTGTGTCCGCCCGCGTATGTGTGCATGTGTCTGTATGTGTGCTCATGCATGTGTATGTGTGTTCATGCATGTGTATGTGTGTGCGTGTGTGCATGTGTGTACATGTGTATGTGTGTGCATATGTATGTGTACATGTGTGAGCGCACATGCATATGTGTACATGTCTATGCGTGCATGTGTATGCATGTGTGTACGTGTGTATGTGCACGAGTGTGTGTGTACGTGCTTTCAGACACACACAAACCCCATCTCCAGGTTGGAGTCTTCATCACTCAACAAAGAGACGCGTTTACCGGGCTGTTCCTGTGGACAGGAATTCAACTGAGGGGCGGGGAGCGGCCCCCTCACCCCACCCCAACCAGGCTGAGCTCACCCGGGAATTCCCCGCTTGCTGTTGGGGGCCGGCACCTGTGCCTCTCAGGAGAGTCCCGGGAGGGGCCTGCCAGCTCCTCCGTCGGGGACTTGATCTCCCCTTTGAAGGTAATTACGCTTCCCGGGCTCCGGGGCCGCATCTCCTTTAAAGTCCCTGGAAGCCCCCCGCCCTGCCCCTGCTCTGCAGCTCCGCGTGGCTTAGAGGTGGCAGACTCGCCGCGATGAGTGACGCGCGTCGGGGGCAGGGGCCGGCTCTCCCCCTGGGTCCGAGGGGGCCCTCACTTCACAGGAGTGAAGATCTGTGGCGTGAGCTGCAGAGGCTGTGCAGGGGTGAGGTGCCCCTGAAAGGGGGCGGCAGACGGTCCCCAGCCCCAGACATGTTCTCTGAGCCCTGGGGAAGGACGCACCCCTGGCTCGGTGACTCTGTGCTGCGTGCTCGGGGCCAGATGGGCCCAAGCCCGGCTGCAGGTGACCGAGGGCTAGTGGGGAAGGCGAGACCCTCTGTAACTCCGGCCAGCAGCAGACCCTCGCAGAGGGGTGCACTGCTCCAGGGCGGGGGGGGTGCAGGGGGGAACCACGTGCCGGCCGGAGAGGCCGCGGGGGCGCTCGGGCGTGACTAGCCGGAGGGCCGTGGGGCCATCCCCAGGGCGGGTGCTCTGAGTCAGGGCACGCGGCAGGTGGGGGGGCACATCGAGGCAATGGCCCATCCGTGAGCCCCCCTGGCCGTCAGCCCCAGGGATGCGTCCCTCACACCCCCCGCCGTCCAACGGTCACTCCCGGCCCACCCCTCGGGGACCCGAGTGCTCACTGGAACTCAGCCCCAAGAGCGCAGGGCCTGGGTGGGGAGAGCGTGGGGGTCCCGCCCTCAGCGCACCTTCAGCCCACACTGCCCTCCGCAGCCGCGAAGCAGAGTCACGTGCGGAGAACCACGCACAGGGACGCTCTTGGGTCAGTGGCCCCTCTGGGAACCCCTCGCTGCAGACGAAACAGACGGATCTGGCAGCGGCACCAATGGTGAGTCAGCAGGCTTGAGAGAGAGGGCGGGCTCGCTGAAAGTGCTCCTCCGGGTCGGGGGGTTTCTACCAGAACAGAGCCTCTGGGGCCAGAGAGACCAAGAGACAGAGACAGAGAGAGATACAGAAATAGAGACAGGGAGAGGGAGGGAGAGGAAGAGAGGGAGAGAGAGAGATGAGAGAGAGACAAAGAGAGACAGAGACAGAGAGAGATACAGAAACAGAGACAGAGAAAGGGAGGGAGAGAGAGATAGATAGAAACAGAGAGACAAAGAGAGACAGAGAGACAGAGAGAGGGAGAGGGAGGGAGAGGGAGAGAGGGAGAGAGACAGAGAGACAAAGAGAAACAGAAAGAAGGAGAGGGAGGGAGAGGGAGAGAGAGATAGAGAGATAAAGAGAGACAGAGACAGAGAGAGGGAGGGAGAGGGAAAGAGGGAGAGAGATAGAGACAGAGAAACAGAGGGAGAGGAAGAGAGAGAGGGAGAGAGATAGAGACAGAGAGACAGAGACAGGGAGAGGGAGGGAGAGGGAGAGAGGGAAAGAGGGAGAGGGAGAGAGGGAAAGAGACAGAGAGACAGAGACAGAGGGAGAGGAAGAGAGAGAGGGAGAGAGATAGAGACAGAGAGACAGAGACAGGGAGAGGGAGGGAGAGAGAGAGAGGGGGAGAGAGAGATAGAGACAGAGAAACAGAGGGAGAGGAAGAGAGAGAGGGAGAGAAATAGAGACAGAGAGACAGAGACAGGGAGAGGGAGGGAGAGGGAGAGGGAGAGAGGGAAAGAGACAGAGAGACAGAGACAGAGGGAGAGGAAGAGAGAGAGGGAGAGAGATAGAGACAGAGAGACAGAGACAGGGAGAGGGAGGGAGAGGGAGAGAGGGAAAGAGACAGAGAGACAGAGACAGAGGGAGAGGAAGAGAGAGAGTACAGCAGGGAGTCTCTTGCCTGGCACACGGCTGATGCGGGTTTGACCCCAGCACCCCGTATGGTCCCCCGAGCCTGCCAGGAATAATCCCTGAGCACAGAACCATGAGTAGCCCGTGAGCACCGCCAGGGGTGGCCCCAAGCCCAAACAACAAGGACGAGGAATACAGGCTTTCAGAGGGCAGGACGGAGGTGGAGGTCACTGCCAGGGGACCGGGGCTCTCTCCTTGATCCCTCGGAAGACAGCCAGCCCCTGAGAGTAGCACGACCAGCAGCTCAGCCACGCCAGGGCGCTGAAGCCTCCGCCAGGGCACGGCCAGACCTCAGGCCCTTTGCACTGACGGGCGGGTCTGGTTTCCCATCTCTCACTGAGAGGGGAGGAGCCATTTGTCTCACCTGGGCTTGACCAGCACGCACCGCCCCCTCCGTCCAGGTGCTGGCCCTGCCTTGACCTTGACCAATGACATGGAAAGCCAGGCACTGGTCTGCGCCCTCCGGGGAGGGTCAGGAACCCTGCAGAGGCTGGGACGCCTGTGGTGATGCACGCTGGGACAGGGATGCTGAGGGCAGCCCAGACTGGCGGACGCTCCTGACGGGCACCAACCTTCCCTCGCTGCTAACGAGGCCCCAAGCACCGCGCGGTTTGGGCGGGGAGTGTCCGTCCCGCCCGAGGGAGGTGCTGGGGTCCAGAGACAGCCTCACGCGAGCTTGTGCCCAGGCGGAAAAGCCCGAGGCGGGGCCGGACCCGGTGCAGC